>NW_009939698.1:16306-19739 GCF_000696875.1 Nestor notabilis
GTACTTCTTTGAGAGGCCTTCTGAATTCTAACCAAAATTTATTCATGTCCAGTTTGTTTCTATTTGGTTTAATGTTAGCATTGTCCCTTAGATTAAATAGTTCTTATTTGTCTCCCTTGTTTATCCCCAAAGTGTTTATACAGAGAGTCACTGTATTGGTTCTCAGCTTTTGTTTTGCTAGGCTAAACAATGCAAGCTCTGTTGGCAGATGGTTGGCCAGAACCCAGCCAGGCGAAGCTGATACACCAGCTTCAGAAAGCCAGGAGCAATCACTCTTTGGAGGCTACCATGATTCCAATGCAACCCATCAGAGATTTGAAGGCAAATAAATGTTCTCTTGGGCTGTAGCTGTCTCATTTCTTCCCATTCCCCAATTGCCAATACTCCATGATTATTTTTATTTTTTTTTAAGTAACTGGATTACTTTTGATCTAACTAATTTGTACACCAAAATAAATGAAAGGTGAGAAGGCTGAAGAGAGGGTGTCATGGTTTAAGCAGTAAAAAGGGCAGTAAAAAGCCATCACAGATCCTGAATTCTTACTTCACAATTTTAGATATGGTAAAGTCCTTGCTAATGGTGTTATTGCTTCATCTATTCAAAAAGAACTTTCCCATATATATGTGTGGCAGTCACAATGGTGCCTGCTGTGTGTACATATTTTCCCCTGATCCTAAAAAAGAGTTCTTCGAATGCTTGTGGAAAACCAGATGTGTATAGAAATAACTGATAAATGCTGGATGCTTTTTCCCCCTCATTCCTTTAATATGGACCTAGCAACAACAATTAATTTCTCCTTTTGAGCCACAAATGTCACGGCCAAAATTCAAACCAAGGCATTTGTGTGCTGCCAATATAGAAAAGGGATTGCTTGTTTCAGATTTAAAGTTACTCTCCAACCCCATCTTAAAAATATTTTTCAGTCATAAGGTGGCTTCTTACCAGCAGTGCTGGCTGTTTGTCAACATGGGTGAGGTAATCCCTACATATAGTGCTCAATTTTAGGAACTGGCTCATCTCCAAACTAAAAATGAATAGGCTGAGCTCTTGATATAGACTTTAAAATCTTGTTCCTGTAATCCTTACACAGGAAAAATATGTGTAAGATATGGATAGTTTTATGACTAAAGAATCTGATCAGGATTTGCCCCATGTACATGTTTTGCTACTAAAGTAGTCAAATCTAAGAGGAATATTTATCAGGACTGATAATCCTGGCTATTTGTTTCCCTCCCTCCTTCTTGTTGTAAATTCCTCCTATTCTTTCTTCTCTGCTTCCTTCCCCTTCTCTGCTCCTTCCTTTTCTCCTCTCCCTCATTCCCTCAATCTCTTCCCTCTGTCCTATCCTCTTTCTATTACTTAGGTTTCTCTATTTTATCATACATCATATGATGATTTCTGCTGCTCAAATCTTTGTATGTTTGAAAGAATCAGGGATACATTTTTCAGTGCCAAAATAAGTCCAGTAGCACATTTTCTTGATTTGTTAGGATATATGTAATCTAATTATTTTATGCTAAATTTTTCCATGTTGAAGTTATCAAACTTGTTCTTTTTCATGTATTTTTTCCTTACTTTCTAATTCTTCCTTTTTTTTCTCTTTTCTTGTTAAAACTGTATTTAAGGAATTGAAGTAATATGAAAATTAAGAAAATACATTCCATTTGGCACTACTGACACTTTGCTTGTATGTTATGTTGTGCTATTTCGCCATATTTCACCCTTCATGCGAGTTCAGGAAGAACTGAAGCTTTGTTGGCTGTTGGCTGTTGGTTATTCAATGCTATCATAATATGAGTAATATATTTATGCATTACACTGCATTCAACAGAGAATGCTGCTGCAGAGAAGAGAACCGTTACCTTCCACAGGGATCTGCTAACTGCGGTTTTGCAGCTGTATGAAGCTCCATTTCAATAAGGACAGCTGCAAAAACTGGACCCAAATACATTTTATATTGCATATCTTAATAAACATTCTTAATGCTGTCAATTAAAATGCTGCCATTTTCATCAATAAAATTATTATTTACAGGTATTCAATCATTAGCAGTCTTTGGCTGTGGAGACATTTGCAAATGTAATTTTAAAATAAACCCCAATTTTATTTGGACAGTGACTGAGCGGGGCAGACCTGCAAAATATCTAACCAGTTCACTTTAAAACTGAAATTCTTTAAAGTGAAACATGGTGTTATCACATGTATTAGGCATTCATTAAAATATATCTGCTCAAAGTGCCTCAAATCTTCAGTGTGCATGTGAGTGTGAGGGTGGGGACTGGGTAAAAGATTAGTGTAGGAAAGACAGCTTCTATCAGTGGAGAGGAAGAGGGAGACAGGAGAGAAAAGATGGGAGAGGAGGGAAGGAAGACAAAATATCCCAATCAAACAACTTCATATCAGCATTTTCAGAGCAATGATAATGAATGCCCTGAGCTGAGCACCACAAGAAACTGGGACTTGGCAGATGTACAAAAAAATCCATCAAATATAAGAGCAGTGTTAACTTACTAGTGTACTGGTTGGCGTGGACAGCAAGCAACTCAAAATGATCCCTTGTATACAGATATATACATGTATTCACAATACCACCATACATGTACTATTCCTCTTTAATGTTTATTCACCTGACTGGTTTTCCATATGCTGTACTCTGCCTTACTGCCATATGGTGCAATGAAAGGTAATACCTTCTACGTAAAGTAGAATGTATGCAAAGCATTCCTTAATCAGCTGAGAGACCACACTGCAGTCTTGTTGCAAGTAACCCTGTCAGTTTCTGGATGATCATCTAATGTGATTTTTATCCTATTTACTTTGGCTGTGAACACCTTTTCTATACTGACATTGTTTCTTCCTGTTTCTATTTTGAATGGTTCTTTGGAAATATTTAGCTCTCAAAAGGATACTTTCAGTTTGTTTTTTCATTGTTGGGTGTTCCTGCTGGTGGGGGGCTATTTACACTTATTAGGACCTTTTTTTTTTAAATCTTGGTTCTTCACAATTGCATAGTTAACAGTTTGCTGAAGTATTTTTGTGTTTAATATCCTCCAGTCATGAGGTTTTAGACAGGGACAAAAGTGAATCATTGACAGAAAGACCTCTCTTTCAAATCAGTTCTGTTTTGATATTTCAAAGCTAATTGAAACACACAAATTGCTTCATAAAGGGGATACAGCTGGAGTGAAGATGCATATGAGCAGAATGTTCCTATGCTGTAGCCAGTCCTAAATTATTAAGCTTTATGCAGCCCTGAAATGGGTTACTGCTATCAGTGGAGGTGGAAAAGGTAAAATGACAAGGTTTTAGGCTTTTTTTTTTTTAACTTGCATTCATTACTTTTCAATTTGACTATAACCATGGCAGAACAGTGTAGAAAAATATCTATTTCTTGGTCCAGTCATTCTAGAGAGGAAAGAGGGTTTTGTTCCT
>NW_009939698.1:19770-21757 GCF_000696875.1 Nestor notabilis
ATAGAAAGGATTTTTTTCTACTCTTTCTTGTATAGAACTGATAATTATAAATAGTACTGGCTTTTTAAATTCATTTTGCTTTTCTATGCTACCAGATTTTGCCTCTATCTCCTATTGCAAATTGGTTTGTTATAGTTCTATCAGTATTTGCTTTACGATTATGTTTGAGCTTGTCTCTTTTTTAAGGCATATCTTGTTGTATTAGGATTACATGTTTAGTTTGACTGATTTTCTATCTTTTTATTGCTAGTTTCTCAGATTTAGTGGGTAGCACATGCAAGATATTCATGTTGCAAAGGTTATGTCTTGCTGTGTTCTGAAAACTTTCTCAAGGAAGACTTTGTATCTTTTTCTGCAAAGTACAGTGCTTTAGATTTACCTTCTTTAATTCAAAAGTTTCTCTCTTAACCTAAATTTAGGAACTCAGGACATCCTGCTCAATGGGACTTGTAAATTTGAAGTGTTATATCCTCTTAATATTCAATCTACAAAGAAAATTCTCCTTTCAGCACTACTTGCAGTCACCTCTTAAGGTAGTTCCTGAATTAGTGCATGACTTTTACAATAAAATGTACATTTCAGATTTAAAAAGTAACATGAAATCTTTTCCATGGTGTCCTTCAGGTAGAAGGGATTCACTGCATTTCTTTTATTTTCAGAAAAGTTATCTCACAGATTAATGTGGCATAATCTAATTCTGCATATCCTGTGCTACGTGTTGTTTTATTTTTCTCCCAGTATTATTTTTTCTCATACTCATAATTTGTTCTTTGTTCTACTATCTTTCATAAAATTGAAATCAGGCTACAGGTCATTAAGTCAATGAGTCATATAATTTTTCTTCCCTCTCCTCAACATTTTGAGCTTTCCAGTTAAACTCCAGTTAAACCCAGTAGACCCCACAGATCATATTTTTTTCAGAACCCTGTGATGTAAGTAGTCACTGAACTCTCAGTTTTGATATGGTTTGGTTGAATCGGTTCTCTCAGTCAAGAACATTTTGTTACCAGCCATCATATAGATGTTGTGATCAGATGTGCAGTCTAGGAGAGCAAAACTGGCTCCCTAATTCACAGGCTGAACTCTGGACTTTAGACAGTTGGCTCTTGGGCTATTAATTGTTCTTTAAATATCTAGAGAGGGATGACCAGCCTATGGTCAGATAAAGCTGAGCTTATGAATGTTGTCTTAAAGATATAAGCTTAAATATGTAACATATATTTAGGAAATATAAAATATGTAATAATTTTTGTTGTAGTGCTTTGAGTGTTAACAGTTATTTTTAATTACTCCCCACTTTATGAGGTGCAAAGGTGTTACGTGACAATGCAAAATATGGATTTATATGAGAATATTCTAGCTCATGGCTTGTGCCTTCCTTTGATGTTCACAAAAAAAGTGAATGTGCTGAAAACAATGCATATCTACATTCATTAGTGTATTAATTCAGGTATTAGATATTGCAGTAAAACAATTAGCTCTCCTATGTTGCATGCAAGCTCATTTAATGACTTGAATAATTCTGTAGATGATTACAAGTTTCAAAATTCTGAAATGCTCATTGTAAATGCCAAACCCAACCTAATGGCTATTTTCCTGTCTACACTGAATTCTCAGTATGCGAAGTGTTTGATTGAAGTACAAAATCAATTACAAATAAATCTGCATTGTTTGTAAGCATTTGCTCTCATAAATGTGTTCATACCTCAAAAAAAAACTCCCTTGAGGACACTGGGATTACACAACTGGTGCAAAGGAGAAAGGAACTGAGTTCTGAGGAGTAATTCTACACTGAGTGTTCAAGGAATGGGATATGATTTATCTTTAAAGAAGATGAAAGTGTAGCTTTCGCTACTGTAAATGTGTTGATGGCTGCTCAGTATGCAAAAACCAAGAAAAGGAGCCAGATTAGTTTAATTCCACTCTTCTGCTTTTTAATAATTTTTTGCCATATTTTACAAGGTGTCGTGGTTCAAGCCCAGCCGGC
>NW_009939699.1:0-53436 GCF_000696875.1 Nestor notabilis
GAAAAATGCATTGGCAATATCAATTGTGGCAATATCAAAAGTCTCTGTTGGTGCGATACTGCCGCCGGTGCACTGTTGTAGTTGCGATTGGCACTTGTTGTTCTTCAACTTTCAGCAACCCCACAACAGAAGGATCATCTGAGAGACTGGACAAGGTAGACAGATGCTTAATTTCCTCTGTCTCCAAGGCAGCAACACCAAAAGCCCATCGATACCCTTTTGGGTCCTTAAAATACCCTCTCTTGAGATAGTCTATGCCAAGGATGCATGGAGCCTCTGAACCAGTCACAATGGGGTGCTTTTGCCACTTCCTCCCAGTCAGGCTGTTTTCAGCCTCCAGCATAGTTAACTCTTGGGATCCTCCTGTCACTCCAGAAATATGAATGGGTTCCACCCCTTGATACCTTGATGGCATCAGGGTACACTGTGCACCGGTATCTACCAGAGCCTTATACTTCTGTGGAACTGATGTGCCAGGCCATCTGATCCACACAGTCCAATAAACCCGATTGTCCCTCTCCTCCACCTGACTGGAGGTAGGGCCCCTCTAATAGTGATCACAAGATTGTCCACTTATGTCTTGTAGAAAGGAATTGCTATTCTTTATCACAGGAGCTGGAGTAAAATCAGCTCTTCCACTCCATCTGGGAAACTGCTCACCAGAGACTGGATCAGCAGCTTTCATGGGAGGATTATCGTTGACCGTTGTTCTCCTTTTCAGTTCACGCACCCGTTGCTCCAGAACTGAGGTGGGTTTTCTGTCCCACTTTCTCATGTCTTCTCTGTGATCCTGCAGGTAAAACCATAGGGTGGCCCATGGCGTGTACCTCCTGTATTTTCTCTCTCGAGCAGTAGGGCACCTTCTGTTAATAGTTGAGACATAGGTTGGTACATGTGGGGAGCTGGATAGATCATGCCCCAGCATGTCACCATGATTTCTGCCTCTCTGGTATAACCAGGACGACAGCACACCTCATTTAAGTGTGAATAAACAGACTGGGATCTATGAAACACTGGTGTGATAACCATGTTTCACCCACTGGCTAGTGCAAGGATATCTGCTTTAGTGGCAATGAGGCCTTTGAGACCGCATTGGAAACGTGCTGCTCTTTGGCAGAGTAAATCACCCTGTATTGGTGAGTGCGTTTCTACTGATGTGTGTGTGATCACAGGCAGAGCTCATGATGACTATCACATTAGCAGAGTTCTTTCACCACTGCTCGTAAAAGCACAGATGTGCCAAAAGCTGTGATCCAGAAGGAACACGTCAAAGGCTGAGTGAGAACAGTTAATCCTTCATGTCTACCCCATCTTTTCCACTGTAATTGCCTGGAGGAATGCTGCCTGTCACCAGCTGTGGCAGTGTGTGTAGGCGAAAACTGAGCCGGGGATCTCAGATCACTACAACTCCCTCCATGAAAGCCAGCACACCGTGATGGTAACGTCCTGCAGCTGATGCCAGCCCAGCCTGGATTTGCACTGCAGTCAGGTACCATGTGCATAATTTGTGACACATCTCCATCCCTGTTCCCCAAACAAGAGTCAGAGCCTCTGCCCTGATGCCCACAGGGTAGTGTTCTTCTGGGTGACATCATGGTTTAGTGGCAGTTCCCTGGTTTAGAGGGGTTAAAACATATCACCCAGTCTACTCTCACGCATAAGACCATAAAGTCCACCAGAACTGGGATTTAGGAAGACTTTTTGACAAAAGTTGAATATGGCTGTTAGACCTAAACCTCTTGATCTTCATGGCTTGATACTGAAAGGCAATACACTGGGCAGAGGGTTTCTCTTTTCACCTAGGAATCAGAATTATGGGTCTGTCCCCTCCTCACAAGAGCACTTAGTTTTGTATTTCTCCAGAACAGCTTTGTAGCTTACAAATATTTGCACATGATGAAGCTGGAATAAGACTTCTGAAGATTTGTAAATAATTTAGGCAGATAATTCTCATTCATTTCATGTAATTCTCTAGGAAGCATTAAAAAATCTAAGTCAGGGTTTTTAGAAGAAATTTCTTTCTGTGCCAGAAAACCTATACATAGCTGCTGCCAATACTAACGTGGAAATAATAACACTGTAAGATTTCAAAATCATGTTTATAAGCAGGAGCCGCTATGGTTCAGAAAACTCCAGTGATTCACCAGCATTGTTGTTATGGTTAAATTTCCTGGAAAAGTACATTGTTGCAACAATTCCTCTTTTTTGTCATCACAGTGTTTATTTCATTATCTGTTTATTTTTACTGCTGGATCTTAGTTTGGCACAGAGACCCTTGCATCTAAAAAGGGTTTTAAAAACCATCAGCATTTTGAAGCATATACAAATTGCCAGGGGATTTTATTTTTGGCTTTTTAATAACATTGTGGTTTTGTACTTTTTAACAGCAATGAGCAATCCTCCCTCTCAAATCGCAGTGTTTTTAAGTGATGTTTCAACTTCTGTGGCTGAGGTCCACTCTTTTATAATGTGGGAAATGCCCTGCCTCTGAACTGTGTAAGTTACACGTCATGTTCTCTACAAGACTGCTATTTAGTGGAAAGGAGTAAACACCTCTGAGATCCTCAGGATATGTTTTTAAAACAGTATCTGGTACTTGCAGAGATTGTGAGCTGAGGAGTTAGCAGAGAGAAAACACCAGGTCAGGACAGAGTTGCTGAGGACAGGGCAAGAGGAGAATCTTGAAGCAACAGCATGAAATGGAGCAGAGGCAGATTACAGCTTAATTGCCCAGAAGCTGCTAGACTGCCAACTAAGCTCCCGGGGGAGATGATGAGAGTCCCAGAAGACAAGTGGTAAACATGGGCCTGGATGAAACAATGGAAAATGTGCCACTTGCCCTTGAAACCCTAGGGTAAGGGAGGATAGGATAGGATAGGATAGGATAGGATAGGATAGGATAGGATAGGATAGGATAGGATAGGATAGGAGGCCTGAACCGTCTCAAAAGTTATCTGTGAAGCATCTCCTGAGGCAGATGGTGACCAGGAGATGGTGGATAGTCCCTCTAGCCCTTCTTGTTGCTCCAGCCCAGGCCCTTCTCCCATTTTCCCTTTCTTCCTGCTGCTGCTCACTTCTCCACTCCCTTCCTACTCTTCCCTATAAGGCCCTTCTTAAGCAGCTCTCTATGTTTGTTGTAACTCCAAAAATCTTGATAGCATGGCAACAGTCTGGATTATCACAGTACACAGGAGCTATAGAGCTCATATTATCATCACTCAATGATACTGGCTGTCATTGCCCTTCATCACCTGCAGCTTGTAAGCCACAACTTGTCTTAAGGTTTTCCTGAGAGAAAATGGGGATGGACCTTTACAGGAGGGTGCTGACATCACAGGATGGATGAAACACATGGGTGCGGCATGCTCATACCCTCCTCACTCCATGCATCTGGATCTATGCTCATGGGCAATGCAGCCCAGTTTTCAGTTTCGTGATGGATGTTTTCAGTCCATCGGAAGGTTGGTCACACATGACATTGACACCTGGGGAGCTTGGAATGAGGAAAGGTGCAGGATAAACATCCTTCTTTTCCGTAAAGAATAAGGAAGGTGGAAAGAAGCATTTTAAGAATGACGTCAAATTTTTCTCATCCAAAGGCAATCTCTTTGGGCCAGATTCCTCTGAACAAATAAAGACATCTGCAGCTAGGCATCATAGTTATGTCAGCATCATCAGGAATAATAAAGCAAAACTAAAGGTGGACTTCTCATCTGTAAGTAGACATTTCAAATGTGCCATATATTCCTCCTCATTGACTCAACAGGGATTCAAGAGTGATTAGTTCAGTTGTAAATAGTTGTGCTGTAGACATACAGCGACAGATGACATGGATCCTGCCTTCATGCCTTGGTGGGCTGCAGCAGAGCTGCAGACATCAGGGTTTAACATTGCTCCTGCTTCAATTGCTTAATTTCCCTTTGTCTTTCAGCCCATTTTTGATTCGTGCCGGACTTTGTGACTTCTTCCATGCCACTCCCTATACACAGAGCATTCCTTCAACTGAGGTTTGACAAACATCCTTATTCCTAAAACAGCTCAGAGCATACCTGCTCTGTGAAATACTGAAGCTGCAGTCACCCCATGCTGAGCTGGGTTTGTTCAGTCCTGTGGTGCATTGCTGGCACTGCCAACAGAGGACCTCCTCTCGCTCCTGTCTCACCAGCTCCTAGTTGCAAGGAGGTGCTGGATCCACCTCTCTCAAACTCAGGTCAACTAACTCCCTCGTACAGAGTGGAACATGAGAGAAGTTGAAAGGAGACACAAGAACTGTCTCATGACTGTCATAAAGTGAATAATTTCTGCCAAACTAGGGGAATAGTTTGCTCTCTGTGGCCACAGAAGGTAAGATGAGAAGCAATGTACTAAGATTGCAGCAAAGGTTAGCTCTTAGGGTAAGATTGCTGAAGGAAAAGATAGTGGATGTCTAGAGTACATTAGCTAGATGGCAGACACTCTATTTCAGTTGATTTGAAGGTCAAGCTTGAGAAACATGTCACACTGCAGTAATAGCTAAGGAGCTGGGTGATGGGTTACATGGCCGTCCAGGACCTGTTTCCCATGAGTAGATAAGTATCCAAATGTGATGAATCACAGGGTAGGAATCCCAGCTCATCCTGGGGCAGGACAGGGGCAGAGGGGTAAGGTTAGCATTTGGTGATGTAGTTTGTAGCTCTGGGGAAGGTTGTTGTTGGAGTCATGGCCCTGTTTGATTTTTAGTGAAGTTGCTTAATTCTGCAGAGCTCACAGAGGAAACTCCTGCCGAGGTTAACAGTGGTTGAAGCTCAGGAGAGGGTACAGAGCTGGTGAAAGTCAAAAAACGTTCAGATGTGTCTGTTGCTCCTACTTCTTGATCCAAGACATTTGAAAATACACATCTGCCAGGTGATTTTCTTACTTACAGAGTTTTCTAAGTATTCTTTCTGTAATTATGAGTCACATCCCTTTCCTATGTGCCAAGGAGCTGCCATTTGAACAGGCTTGCAGGTAGACTGGAGAAATATCTGTTTTTTCCTGAGAAATCCTGGCTTAAGGTAAGCACAGGAGGTGATATGTGACAAGAGCTGTAGTAAAAGCTACAGCACTAAGGAAGAATGGTTCCCTGGGTCTTAGTTGGTAGATAAGGTGAGTGCTGTCTCAACTTTCTTCCCACTCCCAGCCCAGGAATCACTGCAAGCAGCAGCTCTTCTCATCTCTTTCCTATTTCCTCAGCCTTATTCAAATTCCTAGGTAGGTTCCAATGCTCTGTCAGGCCCTGATATCCTTCCTGAACAAAGCTGATCCACAAAAGCAAGTAACATTTTCATCTTCTCCAGTGGCTTCTGTAGCCTACCCCAAACAACACACTGCCACAGCTAAAGTGGTAGCAGTAGCAAAGCCAGGTGGGACAACATAATCTCATATTTATCTCCATGGACTTCAGTTACATTCAGTTACAACCATTTGGATATGGATAGGTTACCCTGGACCCACATGACACTCTTACCAGGTGTCTTCTTATATGTTGTCTGTGTCCCTGTACTATCCCAATGAAGATTTAATGAGTACTTTTTCTGTGACAATAGGAACTTGATGACATGAATAAATAATTTCCATTCCCATTTTCTTCAGCGACCTTCAAGACCCATTAGATGCCTACCCCATGTGGTAGGCACGTAGGAGACATCTCACACTTGATTCGCCCAGTAACCAAGACCAGGAGACCTTTTGAACACATCCTAACCCCCTTCTAGCGTATGCTCAGCTTCTTTCCATGGAAACACCTTTGCTGAGTCATATCCTTGTGATGACCTGGAATTCGGCCAGGAGGCACACCTGGAAACATGAGTTGAGAAACATGCAAGGATAGTGACTTAGCAAGCATGCTTTAGAATCATAGAATCATAGAATCATAGAATGGTTTGGGTTGGAAAGGACCTTACGGTCATCTAGTTCCAACCTCCCTGCCATGGGCAGGGACACCTCGCACTAGAATATCATCAGATATATGTAAAAAAAAAAACAAACACATGAGGGTGATAAAAAAACTAGTATGGGTACTTAGAGAGGCTATGAATTCCATCTTTGGGTCCCTGATCATGGCAGGGGGGTTGGAACTAGATGATCTTAAGGTCCTTTCCAACCCTAGCTATTCTATGATTCTATGATTCACAGCCTCCTTGGGCAACCCATTCCAGTGCCTCAGCACCCTCACTGTCAAGAACTTCTTCCTTATATCTAACCTAAAGTTCCCCTGTTTAAGTTTAAAGCCATTACCCCTTGTCCTACCACTAAAGTCCCTAATGAAGAGTCCCTCCCCAGCATCCTTGTAGGCCACCTTCAGACATTGGAAGGCTGCTATGAGGTTTCCACGCAGCTTTAGCAGGGTCTACAGTTGCTCTGGCACCCTGTAACTCTGTCAGATGGTTATTACACTACATTGTACTCTTTAAGCCCAGTTGCTCAGCTTCATCTTGCTGTAAGGTCCAGTCTGCCCTGTCCATTTCAAAAGCTAAGAGTTAAGATCCTGGTGCTGCTCCAGAGGGATGTCCTCTCTGGACACAAAGCTTTGCTGCTTATGTGTAGGGAATGATGTGTAATGTGCCTCTCATGATGTCAGTGCTTGACTGGACAGGGACTCAGATTGCCACATGCCATAGCTGCCTCTGTGGTGCCGTGGTGGACTGCATGGCCCAACACACACGGTCTGCTCCAAGACATGCCACTGCCTCCTGAGGCTCAGAAGGTGACATGGAAATACTGTGTGTGTTGCCCAGTTGCAGTAACCACACTGCCAAGAGGAAGCATTGCCCTGAGGGAAACAAAAGCCTTGGGACTGGCTGGAACAAAGGGGAGGGAGGCATGCGCTTGGCTGGACTGCTGCTTTGTCCTTATGCATCAGGGCATACACATCCTTGGAACAGTCCAGTCAAGCTTACCCACGTAAGACAATTGACAAAACCTCTTAAGTTAGTGAGCTGTAAAGATCCCAGGGACACAGTCTTTCACATCATATCTTCTTAGGTGTGATCTCCTGCATGGAGGTCTGAAGCTAAATAACTAGAAATAGGACTTGTTTCTGCTGTCTGTAAAGTCAAACCCAGCTTTGCCCAAACTCATACACCTGGTCAGGTTCAAGCACTACTGTAATGATGCACCCTGCCAGGACTGGCAGCAGAAAACCCTCTGAGAAGGGAGTATGAAGCAGCCTCAGGAAAGGTGGAAGGCAAGGGAAGGACTAGCTAGGGAGTTGGCTGAGCCAGGCAAGTCGGGCGACGTGATGGATCAATGTGTCATTCCCTGAGCAACCACAAGACAACTCGCCAAGTGGTTGCCCTTCCCAGTCAGGAGCATGTGTCTGCACAATGTACACAGATTGCTGCTGCGGGTGAATCCCCTCTCAGGACCCAGCGGATGAGTCACAGATGACTCAGGTCTTTGCAGTCCTCCTTGCTCAAGTGGTACTGGGTAGAGGAGACAAAATATGAAGCCTGTTTGTATTTTTCTATGTGACTGCTAGTACCGCTATAAACTGTAAAAACAGCACAAGGGCATTTTTGCTGGACAAACTTGCCTGCTGGGTGCACACACTAAGCTGTAAATCCAGTCTTTCATAGGAGAAAACAGCACCATTTGTAAGTGTCCCATTAAGCAAGAACATGCTTCATTATTTGTGGGGAGACCATTCTCCTGCCCACATGTTGAGGTATCTCAGACGCAGTAGGTAGCCCTTTGAGGACCTATTATTAATTTGAATTTATTGAGTGCTGACAGATGTGCTTGGAGCTTTACGTTTTCATAAGGGAACCCTTGTGGCTACACTTTTTCAAGAGAAAACTCCCTTGAAACTGTGGAAGCCCTTTTGGTTTAAGGAGGCTGAAAGATGCTATTCTGGTTTTTGAAATGCTGGCCTCAGCAGCACTCCATGGCATAGGGCTGATAAACACCGACGAGAGTAAACAGGGACTCTCCCCTCTGCAATGGGCTAGGCAATGTTTACTACACTGATTCTGTCTGCCTGAACTGTATCAGAGGATCATGAAGGTACTAGGTACACAGAAATCAAATTTGGTTTGTTTTCATCTGTGTGACCATGGGAAGACTTAACTTCTTGTTCTGAAGCCAGTTTTTGGGTTTGAAGGATTTCTTTGTTTTTCTGCATTGTGTTCTCTCATAACCCTGTCCTGCCAAAGGGAACAGCATCTCCTGTGAGTCTGTGGTTGCTAAAGAAAGTGTAGTAATAGAGAAAAAAACATACTCCTGAACTACTTTATTTTTAGTGATATTTATCCTTTTTCAGCAGTCATGAGTCATAATTCAGCTAATGGAAGGACATTTGACTATAAAAGTCTGGGTCTGGGTTTGACACTGCAGAGTAGCAGACCATACAGACTCACACAATGTAGCACTATTTCTCTTCTTTAAAACAAAACTGACTGCTCTATGTGAGTAGATACGTTTGGGTTTCCATGTCCATGAGACTTTTTTGGTAGCTTCACAAAGTAGCTTCAAAATCGCACCAAACTCTTTTTAACTTGTGACAATGGCCTTGAGATACTGACAATACTTAAACAGTTGTAAAGACTGAACAGACATGTTCCCTTCTTGCTGCCAATAGCAGAAAAGGTGAGACACAAAAGGCCCACACACATGTATGCTCTGTAAAGTTAGTGAGTCATTGGCATGTGGGATGGAGTCTGGGAAACCATCCTGCTAACCTTTTCCAGGTCCTTCAGCTTGGTGCGTGATAGTGAGGGTGATAATGATTAAAAGAAGAATCTGTTATGTTTGGGGAGGTGACATGACAAAACAATGTTGTTGTTTCTTCTTTCCCCTCCCACAGGTTAGATTACACTATAGAGAAAGAATTTACCCAAAGGCAGATAATGCTTAAACCATTTAGAAATAATTAACAGACATTAGAGTCATTGCATACTACAGAAAACTGTATCCTGAAAGGCTACACAATAACTTTCCTTGTTAGAGTAAAGAATGTTGGTTTAGGCTTATTTGGTGCTTCTGACTACCTAATTACCCAGAAATGAGGTAGCCGTGCTCTTAAGGAAGTCAGAAATGCACACTGATGAGTGCTGGGCAGCACATGCCACATAGTTTTCACAAAACATTGTGCAGCTATGTTGGCAAATTAGTTTTGCCGGTGGGGCACTGTGTCTGTTTGCTTGTTTAAGTGTCTTTCGCGTTTTCTAAAAGGTCAAAACAGCTTTGCGTTTCATCTGCAGAGTCAATTCGTTCCTTATGTAACACCATGCATTGAAGTAGCACCTTCAAGACAGCTGATGTCTGTGGGAGTATCCTACTAGCCATTGCCATCAACAGGACATTCCTTGTCACTCCCAGGTAATCAATGTCCCTCTTTGGGACTATAGGAGCAGCAAGGATGCTTTCCGAACACCAAGTGCCCAGGGCAGCCCCATAAAACATAAAAAGTCACAGAATCATAGAATCATTTAAGTTGGAAAAGACCTTTAAAATCATCAGGACATCTGTTAACCTAGCACTGCCAACTCTGCAACTAACCCATGTCCCTAAGCACCTCATGTACATGTCTTTTAAATACCTCCAGGGATGGTGACCCAACCACTTCCTTGGGCAGCCTGTTCCAATGCTTGACAGCCCTTTTGGTAAAGAAGTTTTTTTAACATCCAATCTAAACCTCCCCTGGTGTAACTTTTCTTTTTTCCATTTCCTCTTGTCCTGTCACTTGTTACTTGGGAAAAGAGACCCACCCTCACCTCATTACAGCCTCCTTTCAAGTAGTGGTAGAGAGCGATAAGGTCTCTTCTCAGCCCCCTTTCCTCCGGACTAAACAACCACAGTTCCCTCAACCACTTCTCACAGGACTTGTGCTCTAGACCCTTCACCAGCTTCATTACTCTTCTTTGGATGCACTCCAGCACCTCAAAGTCTCTCTTGTAGTGAGGGGCCCAGAAGTGAACACAGGATTTGAAGTGTGGTCTCACCACTGTCCAGTAAAGTGGGAAAATCGCACGTCCCCACCCACGTCTCGTGCTTGTTTTGGCTGCCCATTCTCCCAGGGCATGGGAAGTGCTGCTGCTCAGCTGCTGGCAGCCCTCACACCCCAGAGACAGTGCAGCTGGAAGAAAGAGAAGCTAAACCAGCCCCAGCTCCTTTGCTTGTTAAACAGCACCATGGGGGAGGAAGGGGATACATCTGCTCCCAAAGCTTCGCAAAGGAGGTTGGGAAACATCCCTTTTCCCCTGGGACCCCTTGCGGCTGCAACCCAACCATGTCCCACGCTGGCAGCACAGCACAGCCGAACATCTTTCTCATCTGATGGTGCCACTTCCTACCTCACGCTGCTTGCAGCTCTGGCACACAAGTCTTGGTTTGGCTTGAAATGGGAAAGGTCTATCCCACTGAGCTGGGATGTAAACGAGGGCTTAGATATACAGGAGCCGGAAGCCAGCTTTCTGGATTTGCTTCTCCTGTTTGCCAAATACTCTCTCTTCACAGGAAGATGATGAAAAGCATTTCTTTGAGTTTGTGGCTGTCTGGTTCCCAGCAAGCTGTTAATACAAGGGAGGGGAGGAAAACCCACCCCTAAAATCCAAAAACCTGGACAGCTTACAAACCTTCTCTATAGCTTAAATAGAGGCTTGGTCTAATACTTCTAACTGGCTGGAGCAGGTCTTACCATTTCCCAGACTGTTACTTACGCAGTGCATGTAACCGCTCTAACTTCTTACGCCTGTTATTGTGCTGCATTCCTTTCCTTCTGGCTGACATGAAGCAATGAAACTACCCAGGTTTGACATTATAAACCAGGACATTGGAGCCAGAGCATGAATGTAAAAAGTAATAAATACCCCACTAATCTCTCCAGCAACAGAGGAGCAATAGCAGGAACTCTTTGCTCCAGAAAACTCAAGATGGTGTTTATTAAGGGTTTTTTATTCTTGGAGTTCACCTCATTTCAGTTTTCAAACATAGACATCCATTTGCACCCAAAAGGTTCAAACTACTAGATAGCAGGACCCTATCTTTTTCCTTGGACCCCAGGTCTGTGATTGCCTGTGCCTCTGACATGTCACTTAACATTTCTCTGCAACTAAAGCCCTCATCTGTGAAATAAGGTGACACACTTTATTGAATTCTGGCTGTTTAGACTACTAGCTTCTCCAGTGTTAAAGGACTTCAACTTTTCTATGGTATCCAACATAGTGACCTCCAAGCTTGCTTTGGGTCTCTGAAGGAAAATGTAATACAGAGAATAAGTTACAGAGCTCCCATAAATTTAAAGTTGTGCTCCCCAACAGGCAATCTGGCATTTCACCAGTCAGTTGTTAGGACAGTAACAAATGTTGTCTCAATTCTCTTAAAAATGCCATTTTTACGATTTACGCAGTTTAATATTTAATATTTTATATTCGGCTCCTTAGGTCCCTCAAATACTCCTGTCAACAACAGTAAACCTTCATCTGCTCATTAGAAGGCAAATCAATAATGCTGAGGAAGTATTTTCATCCTCACACCAATCGAGCAGCTTCCCATTTGTCCAAAGGAAGGTGTCAAGCCAGGTTTCACCTGGCTGGCCCAGGCATCACAGAACACACAGACCACCCTGTGAGGGAAAAGCACACAGAAGGGAAACCTGCATGATAGTCTCAACCGTGATCACTACAATGCCAAATTGCTGTCTCCACAGATCCAGCTTTGTGATTTCCAGACACAAAGCAGCATTGGCAAGTAGGATTTAGCCACATACATCCATCTCACTCAGAGTAAGGCCCTTTCCTTCAGCGATTCTCCAGGGGTTGATTCAGATCTCAGAGATCTGAATCAGTTGTTCAGTTGTTCCTCTCTCCTTTGCATTATAGGTAATATGGGAAGCTCCTACCTTTGGCATCTCTGCTAGGTTTCATGACTTTGGCAGATGACTTCTTTTCACTTCCCTTCCTTTCCCTCCCCGCCTCTTCTCTTCCATTCCTTTACTGTTCATAGCAAGGATGTCACACTTAACCTCATTACAATGATTTACTGTTTTTCACCTTGTCCCACTGGTTTCTCTTTTAAATATTTATGGCATTTATTTACTTAAAGCTGCATTTAGATGAGAAACAACAAAAGGTTGCCAATAGTTTATTCCAGGAGCTTGTATCAGGAGCTTATGCAAACATTAACTCTTTAAGAGAGACCAGGTATCCGTTTCTTATGGTCCTGTAGCAAATCAGCATCTGTTTACAAACTACTTTTATTGATGTCTTGTAATGAAATAATCTGGTCTCAGGGCATTCGTTATAGCATGGCATGTTGGTCACAGAACCAGAAATGCTCCCTCTCCCAGCATCCCTTAAAATGATGATCTCTCTGAATAACGCCTGCTGGGCCAGCCAGATAACCACTGATGAAGACCCCAAGCACCCTACTTACCAAGCAGCATTTAGGACTGTAGCTATGCTCAGGAGGGTTTTCACAGTGAAGATTTCCTACCCTGTGTCTAGGGTCCAGGTCCTGCTCTCTGTGACCATTTGAGTGCCCTGGCATCCTCCTTTCCCATTCTGCTGCATCCTGCGGCAGGACCCTAGACTAAACACTTGCCTGGCAAAGGAAGCAGGCGGGGTGTCCTGTTGTCTGCTGCTTGTCCAGAGCAGGCATGCTCTTGTATGAATCCAGGGCTTGCTCGTGTGGCCTGCACCTTCTGCCCTAACTACACCAACATCTCCATTCTCTCCTCCAGAGCTTTCGGAAATGGAAAACAAAGATTCAGGCTGTCTTGGATCCAGGCATGGGAGCACAGCAGGATGATGTCTGTAAACATCCAGAAAATAATGGCATCATTTAACTTTCAGGAGAAGGCTTATTTATCTCTGAAGTGATTACACCAAGTGTTTCCATGCAAAGCAGAGCAATGAAGTAGATGTAAATCCATGACAGGAAACTTTTTATACACGAAAGGGGATTGTAAATTTCAGGTGTAAAGTTATGGATTATATTCATGAGACAGTAAGTCAGATGGTTCTGCTTTACATCTGCTAGGGATTTGCCCTTTATAACCATGCTTAGACTGGTAAAAGTAAGCTGGGGAGAGCAGCATGATCTGTCTCCACAAGAGCCAGATGGTGCCAAGGGGCATGACAGGAAAGCCTTGCCAGGAAGCCCAGCTTGCCCTGGGAGCTGCACTCATGACTGAGCACAGCACCTCAGGAGCAAGGAACAATGGCTGTGTGTATCCTGGCTGCACTGTGGGAGCTGCTGTGGGATCTGCAGCTAATTCCGTATCACAGAATAAAGATCAGGATCAAGGGAAAGCCTAAATTAACTGAGCCTGAGGCTGCAGTTGGCACTCTGGTATGTGCATGTGTGCCAGGCATGTGGAAGGTCAGCAGCTCTGAACTGGCAGAGCAGATGCACCCTTGCCCTAGGCATGGTGAAAGTTTTCAGGCAGAAGATGGGTGATGCTGGTGAATAACCTTCAGGACATAAAGTTTCTCATCCCATTTATTGCTGTCTGTTAGCAGCAGGACATGGCCCCTGCAAGCCTTGTCACTCAGAGAGTGCCCCAAGCTGGCAAGGAACCTGACCCAACCTCCTGCTCCAACAGAAAGGTATTGAATGTACTGTTTTTTTCCGACAGAGAGGGGGGCCCTTGGTGTCAACATTGAGAAGGAACGCCAGGACAACCCTGCTATTAAAAATTAAGTAAACAACAGATTGACCAGGGTATATTGGAAATGCCCCAGACACAGGAATGGACCAAGAGAAGTACATTGCAAGTATCTCCTGCTCCTTTCTCTTTGCACGCAATAGCAGCAAAATCCCATCTGCCAGTTGGCTTCATGTATATTTGTGGGAGATTTCTGAGCTCAAACCACCCAATACCTGTGTTTGAGGTTATGAAAGAAGAAAAACAAAAAATTAACAAAACACTTGTGCAGGCAATAAGACATATTCTCTGTGCTGAAGAAGTTGTGTTCCAACAACATGGCAGAGCACGGGTTGGATGAAGGCCAGGCGAGCCTTGTGCCCAACCAGCCGATGGACATGGTGTAGTCGGGGTAGAAGAGAGCCCTGCTTCTCTCCTAGCAGTAATGCACAGCTACAGCCCCCACTGCCTCCATGGCTGAAGCAGTGTCTGGCCTCTGAACTCCTCTGCAGCAGATGATGAGTCTGGAGTCACAACTTCATGCATCTCTGTCCAGGCAGTTTTAATATGTGCTTACTGGGGAAAAAATGGGTGTAACTAAACACTTTAATCAAGGTACTTCTGTCAAGTTGAAATTAAACATCTACAGACACCCCCAGTCACTTATCACTGCTGTACCCAAGCAATACAGGTGACTGGAGGCTTCCAGGGCCCCTTCAATTTAGTGATGGTTTAGCAGCCCTGAATTACAATGTGGGAAGTGAAGGACTAAGAGGGAAAATGAATATTTTTGAAAGCCATTTGAAGTGAAGTGGGGTCCTTCGCTCATCCGCTGTGCACTGTGGGTTACTTCCCCAGACCCTTGGGGTAATACTACTCTCTTCACACATGTTTTTTTTCAATACAGGGCAAAAGCAAGCTTTTCCCTCCTGCCCTCCACTGCAGTTAAGCTGTGTAGAGATTAGCGATCACGGCTCTTGCTTAGGCAGGTGTGAGCCAGTGCAGTCACCAGGAAGTGACTAGGGTCTTGGCACTGCTGCAATTTCCTCTATGTGCACATGGGATCCCAGTACACAGCAGGCTTCCCACTCCTTATTCAGATAGTGGTTTGTCCTGGGCTGACCTGGATGTAGCAAGTGAGAAAAATACCAGACGAGGCCTCGTTTAATCCTAGGTTCTCTTTTAACTACTAACCAAGCTGCCCCTGGACCAGCATGTCACATTGAGAGGATGCGGACAAATATATCCATGCTGAGGAGTGGCAGAGGCTGCAGTCTGCAATTAGAACTGCTGAGCAGCATGTTTTTCTAAGCTGGCTAATTAGTATGGGCTTGAAACTAATGGCTGCGTTTAACTGACAAGGCAATATGTCCTTCACCCATCCCTTGAGATGTCAGGAGAATTATTTCTATTGAAAAGCGTGCCCATTAACCCATTCCTCTCTATCCACTTTGATCTTTTCAATATAATCCTTTCCCTCTGCATTTCTTTTCTCCCTACGGAGGAGACCGTGAAAGCAAATCACACTGATTTACAACCTGCTCTTCCTCCCTTGCCCGCTGAGTTGCACTGCTGGATCTTCTGTGCCAGTGGCAGCAGACAGGGCAGCTCTGCCATCCTGGTCTCACATGAGGAGCTGGGAAAAAGGCAACACTGTGGTCTTAGAGCGATAGCACTGCTGCAACCACAAAAAGATGCTGTTAGAGAAACTGAACTGCTGCAGATGCCTCTGTCCTTCTCCAGAGCAGCAGCGAGGTCAGGAAGAGGCGATGATTCAGCAAGTCACAATTTTCCTCCCAGGCTGTTCCCCTGGGCTCTGGATTAAACTAAATATTGATGACCTGGCCTTTAAATGGGAAGGAGAATTGAGTTTTCTTACAGATCTCATTCGGCTCCAAGTACTGTGTAATCCTAGTGCCATATACACCCATACACCCAGATGCTTGTGATGTTTCCCCACACAAAGATGCTTGTTAATACTTCACAAAAGCAAGTCAGAGTCTAAAGGTAACTTGTGTTTGCTGGTGGAAAAAAAGGTCCTTTTCAACCCTAACTATTCTATGATTCTATGATTCTATAAATATATACTGATATGTAGGGACAAATCTTGCCCTGAATTTGAAGGGTTCTGTACAAAGTTAGGAAACGTTTATATATCTGAAGTTGGATATAATGTTCAGTGTATCCAAGAATGGAGAAGTTAATTGCCAAACTGGCAAATACTGAACTTCTCAGTATTGGTAGCAGTGGCAAATCTGGCCTTGCATAGGAGTCAGAAGGGATTTCAGTGTTTAGATTGCCCTTGAGACATGAGAAGCATCATTTTGCAAGATAGATGTTTATCTTCTACATCTCCAGAAATATGCCTGAAGAGACTTTCCTCCCTCCCACAAGGGTCTGTTTGTCACTTGAAGAGCCTCATTAGCATTGCATTTCCAAATAGGGATGCCTCTATTTTGGCTTCCACATTCAAGGAATGGGCTAACAGTAGCTGTATTCGAGGAGTGCTGAGCACTTCTCCACATTATTTACAGTTACTGCAAGCTGCAGATCTTTAGGACTTCACAAGGTCAAGTCACCAGGACTTAAATCACTGCAGCATGGAATTACAGTCCTATTTTGAGCCACCAACATTTTAGAGTTTTGCTCCAAGCCAGAAATTGCCTGCAGTATCATACCAAATTAAAAACAAAACAAAAAAGGCAGAACAACGGTAAGGGAGTAAGAGAGGTTTGGCTGAGAATAACATTATTACAGATCATGAACCAAAAGGAGATGACTTCAGGGATAAATGACCCTTGTGACTGACTTCCCCAAGCCACAGGATGTCAGTTTGTGTTTTGAAGGCACCTACTATGTATGGCAAAAGACTGATGTGAAAAACTGCATGCTGTCCCCAGACTAAATAAGTGTCGCTTTGTTTTCAACTTAGAAAAGAGAGAAAGAGGGAAAGGAAGGGAGGGGAAAGAAAGCATGTCACAGATGAAAGCACATTCTCATAGGTCACACCAGAGTGTCCTTACCTCAGCAAATGCTTTGGCTTAACCTCATAACTGAATAATCCTGCTATCTGATACTGCCTGAGAAATAAACAGTGCTCTTTAGAGCTCTTGCCCATTTCACAGCACTTTCCTGTGACACTGCAATAAAGTAGGTTGCAGCAAGTATCCTGCATGCCATGCCTCCAAATGTAGCAGTTAATTATGGAGCCCTTTAAATCTGCTAACAAGACAAGCCTTGTTCTTTTAACCTATTGCTTTTTGCCAAAAAAAAAAAAAAAAAAAAAAAAAAAAAGAAAAAAAGAAAAAAAAAGTATGTTGGGCAAATAAATCTTTCCAGAGAAAACAGATTTGTTTCCAAATCAGTCAACTGTGCTGAACTCGAAAGGAAGAAATGTTATTTTTTCCAGGATGAAAGGAAAACAAGATCTCTCCCTGTTTACCCTGTCTCACCCATTTCTAAAGAAGGTCAGTTTAATTCCTTCATTACTTTTTCCTGCTGTCTTATTTATCTCAAAGTCTTCTAGTCTTTTTCAATTTCACTGTCAAAGCCCAGCCTAGTTGGTCCAACACAGGAGTGCACTGTGCTTTGTTCTTTACCGCCATGTGAAGATGCTGAATAGAGCCAGGTAAGCTGTAAATATCCAGAGTTTTTCCTTTCTTTCTCATTTTCTCCAGTGAAAAAACCATAAATCTCAAGCGTTTATTGTTGATGTGTTTTCCTTTCAGCATCTTGTTCATTACAGATGCTCTTAAGCTTGTGAAAACAATCACAAATTCAGACTGCCCCAGCCCTGTGTGTTGTGTCATGCTGAAATACAAACCCTTGTACTTTAAGCATCCTTTAATACTGATGCTTGGGACTGAGTCTGGAAGGAAGGAATGGGTGTAGAGATATAAGGCAATGTAATAAGCCAGACAAAAGAGCTTTGCTATCTTCATAACAGGTAGCTTTTAAGCTTTAACTCAGGAGTTTTAGGCAGCTCTGGGGGTTGACTAGAGTTCAGCTACAGTCAGTAGAGGCCATCAGGTTTGCTTGCACCAGCCCAGCGAGCAGGCAGGGTGTGGTTTGCATGCTGGAAAGACAAAAGGCAGAACTAGATGTACATTCATCTAATAGTCATGGACTGTAAGAAAAGGTCATTAGATCAGTTAGTCTGATCTCCTAGATGACATCTTACCTAAACTAAAGGAAAATGCACCTTTCTGAATTCTCCTGTAAGTGCTCTTATTGTGCTGGGTTGGTTGCGCCAGTTTAACCTCTTCTGCCTTCAAGTACACTCCATTGACTTTAGAGCATCAGCATCAACAAAACTGCCTGAAGGGAAGTATGTGTTACCTGCCTTTATGCAGGTTTTAGTGTAAAAGGCTCAGACACATGATGAAGTGCTTAAGCGTTATCTTCAACCTCTTCTGGCGCTGAATTACCTCACTCGCGCCTCAGGCGCTGAGCATGCAGACGGACCGGGAAGCTGTGAAGTGGTGACTCAGGCACCATAACTGGATCAGGTGTCCGTGCCCTGAATGCAGCTGGGCAAGTCTAGAGGCAACCCGGGCTCATGCAGCGCACAGACGAAAGAAGCTGGAAGAGCCACCACGGCTGAAGGTTCCATGTGAAGTTCTCCCGTGGTATGTTGAACTCATAGCCGGACTTGGTTCTCAACTTGGCTTCTACACTCAAGGTCACAGTCCTGTTATACCATAAAACGTGCTAAACCAGAAAACAATAGGATATGATATATGGCAGTGACTACATGGTTCCACAGCTTTGCTAGCAAAATGCGCAGTAATTTCACATCTTCCAGGGCAATTCCAGTTCAAGTCCCAATGTTAAGTGCAGCAGCCCTAGCAAAACAAACTAGCACTCCTTCACGCTCCCCTTTGGTCAGATTTTATCCACTGTTCTGGAGCTTCCAGTGGTTTTATTTCACCATGTTGTCTTTCATCTACCCAGATGTTAGAAGATGGGTCAAGCATTTTGCTCTTTTCCGTCTTTGGTAGCACAGAAGGTAGATCTTCTGACACCCACTGTCCAACCATCCAGAATTGTTTTCCTTATTTCAGTCTTTGCCCCTTTCAGAGGTGGTACAGGGCTTTCTGAAGTTACCTATGTGCTCCTGCTGGAGGGACAGCCTTACAGGATGAGGTCACATGCTTATTTCCAGGGAAGATGCCAACGCAGGAAGAAGAAGTAGTCTTTCTTGGAGTGCTTCATTTAACAAGGGCAACACCTTTGGAAAGGAGAGTCACAATTGTTTATATACACCCCTGGCACATGGGTTTCTGTTAGAAGTAATTGCCTTGGTAGCACTTTCTCCACACTGGATTCTGTGATGACAACAACTGATTCCATAGCACCACAGCCATTTAGAAAATGGTACCTCCCTTATCTTAGCTCAGGCACCCACTGCTGGGATATACAAACAGTTCTTAAATGGCAACTGATCTACTCTGCTGACTTTCATGGAAATGGATCCACGATCCATCATCAGTGTTTTCAGGTCTCTTAACCTCCTCAGACTTCTGGGGGTTGTCATTCTGAGTCATTGTTAATACTAAAGTATTTCCAGAAAACCAAATAGAGTGGCTGTGAAAATCATCACAGTCCCATTGAAGTCAACAGGAGTTATTTGAGTGGAAGCAGATGGCACCTGCTTTTTCTTTGTAACCAGTGTTTATTCACTGACTCTAGATGCTCCTAAAATCTTTACAGTGTCAACCCTTCTCTACATAGGTCTAATCCAGCCTGTGTGAAGGCAACATTTGCCAGCTGGGCTTCCAAGATATTACACTGTGAAAATAATTACCCTAGAGGAGAGCAGCTTTGGCAGCAACTACCTGAGTATTGGAGAAACGCAAGTAGTCAAAGGGCAAGGCTTTGGAGAGTGCTGCCATAAACTATCTGGTGGGACGTATTAGGGAGACATTCAGCAAATGTGACTGAGACCTCTGATTCTCTGCCAGCTGTCAGGTTTGGAATTACAGCCATAACAATTAGCCATGATTACTTCCCGATGTTATTAAGTAGAGTGCAAAGATCACCAATTGGAGTAGTTTCCTTCTGTGATATTTAAGTTTGGTTCCAAAGAAGACTATCAGATCTCAGGTCTGACAACTAGTGATGGATTGGCAGGTGTGCTCAGGGAAGAGATAGGAGGATCAATATTTACTGCTTATGCTTAGCAGGTGTCTCTCCAGACAGGTACAGGCAATATCTGTTAAAACACACCCACTATTAAATAGATAAATAAAGATAACAACATCCCCACATAGTGCAGTAGATATTACAGCGTTATCCCATGACCACAGTAGTCCGGGTAGATGCCCTGCAGTTTGACCTAGCCAACCATAAGCTATTCCCTGATCAAAAGCATGAAGAAAAGATCTGTTTTGTTGCATGCCCAAGAGAATCAAATGTTAATAAATTATCAGGCTTTACCTGGAGCTCATGTCCACCTTTGGAAGGCCACTGGTTTAGGCTCTTAAGATCTCACAGACAAAAGAGATGATAAAATGTCAGAACTGAAGACCTTCTGTATGAGCACCTTTGATGCCAGGTAATGAACAGAAGTGTTTCCAGCTGAGTTCTTCTGGTGATCATAGCCAAATCTGGGACAAAGTATCTCTCTAAGCAGCTTGGGATAGTGGTTACTAGCTGCATTCATGGATAGTGTCTGATAGCATTCCTTAGGCAAAAGTATTCTTATTTGAAACACAATTAAACAAGATATTCTAAGCTTGATATACTTTAATTCTGTATCTCAGGTTTATACTTTCAGTGAGTATAGGCTGAGAGCTATTTACTCTGAAGGGGTTGGATAACCTCACCACAGCTGGTCCTTTCCATCTTCATTTAAATTCTCCCATCCTCCTACCTCATATCCTCAAGGCTTTTCTGAAAACTTTGGAGAGTGGAGTAAAGATAGGGTTTGTGTGGAAAGATGAATCAGTTCATCAGACCAGCTCAGAAGACTGGCTTATCCTTGTTGACCTCAAAACCAGGTGTAATGCCAAAGGGTTCACCTAGAAATGCCATGACTCCAGCCATGTCTAGTTTGCAAAGTCTAAAGTTGAGGTGTTTGAGCCTAGGCTATTGTGGTCTTTAAGAACAGCTGATGAATACAGAATTACTATTTTTAAGACCCAGCCAAATAGTGTACCATAAGTAACTAACTCAATGCCTTCTTGAGTACCTACACTCCAATCACCAAGTCCTAATCAGTGTTTAGTTCCTGGCTTGGTTTCTGGGCATCTTCTATCCAAGAGGTATGATATGGAGCTGTTCAGTTATATGTGGTCATGGGAAGCAAACTCATTGTTTACTCTCCCTGACGGAACAAAATGCAACTCTTAAAACCAGACCTTGGTTAAATGCTTAAGGAAAGAGCATTTCTGCCAGATCAAACGAATGTCCATGGAAACCAGCCATGGCAGAAATTAGTTTAGTTGAACATTTGAACTAATCCTCTCTGAAATTCTTTTGGCAATGTTTATTCAGCTTTAATTGTTTCATGAACACACAACGGTTTAGGCAGGGCCTTAGAACCTACGTGAAGCCCATATGGTTCATTTGATACAATTTAATTTGACCACTTGAGAGGCATAAACATTCTCAACATGTGAATTAGAGGTGTCTCTGGAAGGCATTCAGCTTTTCAGCAAATGTTGTTAAGAAGTAGACAGAAGCCAAACAGAGAACTGTTATACAGAGTCAGTAATCTGATATTCTGCTATCATTACCATGAAGCTCTTTTTCACAGTAAAAACACCTTAGACTTCAGATTCCAGGAAGAGGTGATTTTTTATAATTTGAAAGAGTAGATGCTTTGTTCTTCTATAATTAATGGAAGAAAAATCTTGCTGAAGTTTGCAGAAGTTTAAATTATACAAGATCTGGAGTTACACTGCTCCCTTATAGGATCTGCAGTTATATGGCTCCCTTACAGGACACAACCTGCTAAGCAGTTATTATTCCCATTGTTGCTAATATTGTGTGGTAGTGTAAGCTTAGCAAGCACACAAACTGTGCTTTTATGTCTTCTCTGGAGACAGTGGAAATCTGCAGGTAAAAAATAACCCTCAAATATTCCCTCAGCTCAAGCAGGAACCATTTAACTCCACATCAAGGTGAAGGCCCAAATTTTCATTAAGTTATATTGAAAGTCAAGGTCTTCAAAGACATCTGTGATGCTTTATAGTCCAGGAAGAAGTAAACAGTGTCCAATGGCTGCCCGGCCTAAAGGAAGGAGTGGGCATGCATTGCTTGGGGCAAAAACCTTGTGCACATGACCACCTTCACAGGGATAGCACTGCCTCCAGGTTCCTGAGTTCCTCTTGGTTTGCCTCTGAAAATCCCAAGCACCTGCAAAGTGGAGGTACCAGAAAGTACTGATGTTTATAGGGTGTGAAGCCACCCGTGGTCCAGACTCATCAAGAGTTCTGGACCTGATGAGGAGAGGGATCTTGTGGGGGGAAAGCACCATGCAGCAAAATGCATCTTGTGTGTTTGGCCTTGGGTAGATTTGGATCTGGGAGAAGAGTGATATCAACACATCTAAAAGGTGTTTCAGCCCAAGGCAAAGTGCTCACAGAGCTCCCAGAAGTACCTGTCCTTCTTCAGTGATTAGTGAGGGCATCTAAAGGCAATTAGACTACTGGCTTAAGTGCCTCAGCACAGGCTGAAAGACAGGATGAATCTTGGTTCCAGAGTACACAAAAATACTTACGTAAGCCAGTGGTTACCACTTTGATTTATTATGCAAAGAGGAAGAGAAAGGAGAAAAACAGGAAAGAAGAATAATCTGCCTTCTGAGCTACTTAAAGTAAAAGTGAAAGGACATTTGTCAGTCAGGCATTTCAAGATCAAACTCAGCAGAATGCTGAGAGCTGACAGAAAAAAAAGGTTAAAAACCCCATTTCTTGTGTTCATCCCTTCAGCTGCTGTTCTCTTCTAAAGATCCTTTTCTTGCCTACTCTGGAGTGACTGCTGACCTACAGTTTGCTACCAACAAACACTAGGTGGGTGGCAGCAGTGTAATTTGTCCGCAGAAAGGTGGCTGTGGAGATGCTCCAACACAGTCCAGATATCCTAGAGTTTACCTAAACACACAATGACAACTAGATCTTGATATAGCACTAACTGGCTTTAAGCTGAAAGAGGGTAGATTTAGATTAGATATTAGGAAAATTATTCTTACCTACAAGGGTGTTGAGGCACTGGCACAGGTTGCCCAGAGAAGCTGTGGCTGCCTCATCCCTGCCCGTGGTCCAGGCCAGGCTGGATGGGGCTTGGAGCAACCTGGTCTAGTGGAAGGTGTCCCTGCCCATGGCAGGGGGGATGGAACTAGATGAGCTTTAAGGTCCCTTCCAACCCAAACTATTCTGTGATTCTATGATCCTCAACCCCAGATTAAGGTCGCCATTTTTTTCTCACATTCTCTTTTGCTGTAGACCTGGCAGCGTAGATTTCTACCCCTAGAAAAACGAGGTAAAGGGGGAAACGTCACTTGTCTACTTTGGCCAAGGGGAGAGCAACAGTGGAGTCCTTCAAGGATAGGTACAGTGTGGAGATAGAGGGATGGACAGCAGGGAGTTGCAGAACATATGAAGACTAACTCTGAGGGTTGGGACAGTCACAGTTGGAGGGGGTAGACAGAAATAGTAGGAATTGAATGGAAGAATGAAGTTACAGAGTTTTGGGAAGGGGGTGGCACGGCAAAAGTAGGATTGAACAAACTCTGAGACATGAGCTGAAGACATGTTGGAAAGGGCAGATAGGGATGGGAACAGCAGGTCAAGAAGCTGCAGGCTGTGACTGGGACTGGAGGAAAAGAAACAGAAAAGTGGGCTGGGGTCTCAGAGGTGAGAGGCTGAGGATAAAGAAAGCAAAGAGTAGCTCTCTCCTCCCCCAGCTTTAACAAGAACACTTTTTATGAGCAGAAAGACATGAATGCATAGGACCCCTCTGTTCTTTCCAAACTCCATCCAGTGTGATGCCCACCTACAGTCTCTTTTTACTTTGACCAGTGTGTTAACAATACTTTAAGTCTCAAAGGACTTCACAGGTGAGCAGTACTACTATTGGCCTAGAGGAGCAACAAGACTAGCCAGAGGTATTTATCACTTGCTCAGGGTAGGCCCGCTCTACAAAATCCTCTGAGACTGCGGTAGATAGGTACTTGTTGCTGTTAACTGCAAACTCAGCAAAAAAGCACAGAGCTCAGTTCAGGCTGCAAAAACTCAAATGAGAGCTTGAGCAACTGGATCACCTTGCAGCACAGACAGCCAGGGGGTCTTGTTCTTTAAATGTAGATTTGTAGTGCCATTTCATATCTCTAAGGGTACCCAAGAAATCTCTTCAGCCTGCCAGATACTACAGAGGTATGAAACTTTTCCCTTTGGAAGGAACAGATGAAAGCCATAGAGGTTATGTTTTGGTATCTCAGGTAGCACTAGATGCCTCTGCAAGAGTAAGATGTCCTCATAGTCTCCATCAGACTACAGTTCTACTGCTAAAATAAGAAGGCAAGGACTGCTGCGAAGGCCAAATAGCATATACTGACTCCTGCCCATAATGCGTAGGGCTTGCGCTCTCCTGCCTGTACAGCTTGGTCTTCTATCAACTCTGAAGCCCATGTGGCCTTCCTGTGATCTTGAGAGAAACACTTCTTTATGCTTCTTGCCTTTTTCAGTTGGAGGTCTGTGAGATACCCTGATGGCTGTGCCTCAGTTCACCTAAGTGGTATTTTACAGAGTGCCTACAAACATACATTGCATGCCTGGAGGTTTGCTGTTAGAGCATGAGTGTGAAGACACAAAGGCTGTTGGGAGTGGTGGAGGGCTGTTTTGGGTAGGGGGAGTCAAACCTGGTGCATTTGGGAGGGCTCCACAGGGTTTTTTTCAGTGCAACATGTATCTGTGATCACCATGTACATGACCATCGGTCAGCAGATACAGGTCACCACTAAGTTTAGATGACATTTCTAGCTTCAAATGAGTCATTGCCATTGCTGTCTACAGTTTTCTTATTGCAATCAGTCCCACTAAACAAACATTTAGTTGTTTGGCTATTTGGGTAGCAGAAAAAAGGGAAAAATCCCTAAAATTAAGTTGCTTAAGAGCTGCTGCTTTTTGAGGGCTTGGGATTTCCATCGCTTTTTGCTGGTTAGCAAGACCTGCTATGCAGAACCAGAAGGCTGTGGTCCCTGTGCGATGCTGTCAGTTTGAGTTGGAACCTCGGCGTGCATAACCCAACCGTGAGAACAAGTCTCGCTGCCCTGCAAACCCAGCCGAGCCTGCCTTTTAATGCTTACTGTAATTCTTGGCCCACTGTCATTTTGGCAGCACTTTGACTACAGACGTCAATTTAACACAATTATTAAATTTAAGACGCATACCATGTAGGATACCTCAGTCATCAAATCCTAGGATAGAGGTCTGGATCTCAAGAGGTCATGTTGCCAGTCCTCATGCTCAGGGAGTCAAACACACCCCACACTACCCCAGGTGTTGTTTGTACAGCTTATTCTTAAAAACCTCCAGCCACAGAAGGAGCTTTGTCAGCAATGTAGGTCCCAGTCCACAGCAACCATGCAGTGAGCAGCAGTGCCCCTGTACTCGGGTGTCGATGTGGGAATCGGGAGGACTAGGCATTGCTTCCCAGCTGTCTTGCTGACCTATTTGGTGACCCTTCTAGACTTCCCAGACTTATGAAGGAAAAAATTATGATATTGACTTTACCTGGCAAAACACTCAGATGAAAAGCACTTCTGATAAAGATCTACAGACTAAAAAGCCCCTAATAATATTAGCATTTAATAGCATTATTAGTAATGTAAAATAATCACTATTATGAAAATCAGATAATAACTCATTTAAACATCCTTGGAACACAAAGCTTCATCTAATGATCTTTTTTTATTCCCTTTGTGGTGGGAACAATTTAGGGGACTGATCCCCTTTCCTTGGCACCCATAAGGTTTGGGCTGAAGGTTGCTGGATGGTGAGGGAGGAAATTTCTGCTTGATAGTATTGTTTTCAGCCCATCTGTATTGGACATCAGAAGGAAAGCAAATGGCTCTCTCTCATAGTCAGCTTACTAAATTAATCCTCTGATGGAAAGCCTGTAGCAAACCATCTCCAGGTAAAAGCCAGTGAACACAGCAGGGGCACAAGGTCATCATACACATAGTCCTTTGCCTTTCAGAGTGGGTAGTTTTGCGTGGCCTTGGGGATGCTAGGGGTGCTTTTAGACTCCTTTTTTGAGAGCAGACCACAGTTACATGGGGAAAGTGTAGTGAAGGTATTTGACTGCCAGATACTGGAGAGAAGATCTGCAGGAACACTTGTGTTTGTCTGGTGTGGGTTATTTAATCTGGAATGTCCTTTGACTCTACTTCCTTGTCTTCCTCTCTTCCAGTGCACACAGAAGAATGGGGCTTTTGGGGGACTTTCATCTCTTCCATGCAAGAATTTTGCTTCTGACATGTATGAGGAGTAGGAACAGAACTGCAGCAATAAATAAATATCAACATGATTAGAAACAAATGTATGAAGTGTTATTAATGATACAGTGGAGAGAATGGAACATGCTGTGCCAGAAACACCTTCAGGAACTGAACAATATCAGGGGCTACATAGCCTGATGTTAAGGCAGCAGAAGGGGGCAAAGCAGTGATTTACTATAGAGACAGCAGTACCTGAGCCTATAGCTGGATATTTCCTGTTTGATTAGTAGAGTTGTTTTGAATTAGAAGGACAGGTCAGACACAGGGCTATGCAGGTAAGCTGCCTCTGACAGCAGGAACTGCCATATTTTCTCTTGTTTTCATTATTCAGCACACCTCCCGCCCCCCTCCAACTTCCATCATGCTTTCTATGCTCACAGCTTTTGGAGAAGTTTTGAGAAACTGTAGCCCATCTGCCCTTGCTTTGAAGGCTTTTCTGGAAAGACAGCTGGATTGTCTGGATGCCCAGCAAAACTGTTTGTTGTGCAGGAAGAGGCTGAGAGTTTGGTGATAGAGGAGGGCTCTCATCCTAAAAGCGCAACTCTTTTCCAGCATTTTTCCCATTTTTGGCACTGCTGCATTTGAAATGCAACCACCACATATGCAGTGCTTTACTCCAGCAAGTAATTATCTGTCACCTCCTATTCTGAGCACTCATGCAACTGTGTGTAGATGGAGAAGGAAACGACTCATTTGCATACAGAGCAAATATTTTGTCATCACCTGCTGTTCATCCTAATGAGATTTTGCCAGACTCATTAGAATGATTCCACGCTTCTTAATACCCACTGGGATTGCTTTATTATTTGATAGAGTCAACAGTTGGCATGTGCCACAGTATCTTTGTGTTCAGGTCCCTTGAAACCTCCAAAGGCAGCTAAACAAAGGCAGTGAGTAACCAGTTATGTTTCCTTCCTTCTCCCAGGATGTCTTAACACTGACACCAGTGACTTGTAGGTATCTCAGTTGAAGGGATCTCTTTATCAGCCTACTCCCTACTACACAAGCATTAAGAATCTGAACATAGTTGACATCTTTTCACTAAGGACTGGCTTGCCTCTGTGTGGCTGAAAGCAAGGACCCTGAGGGTACCTGCTCCTTGCAGAGGACTGATGGTGATTTCTCTTTCTCTACTTCCCTGCTGGTTTTAAAAATCTTGTTTCTAAACAATGGTGTTCTTTTTCTCTCCTGTTACTCTATCAAAAAGCTATATAAACAGCGGGAGAGAGCCTTAATGCACAGATAAGAAAGTGATGAAATTGAAAAAAAAAAACAAACTAGCTGTTGATTAGTTCACTTCAATAAGAAACTATAGAAGATTTGGGCATGGCCCAAATTTACATGGCCCTTTTTGCATGTAAGCTTTTCATATGAGTCAGTTATCATGGACACAGTGCTATCAACTGCAATAAAAACAAGCCAAAAAAATACAGAGAAGTACTTTTTCTCTAGTCTGTCAGCTGTAATAATCTGAGGTGTTCCAATCATATTAGTGGGATATAATTGGTTTGGGTGTTACTTATAACAACATGGAGTAAAAAAAGTCCTGAAGTGTGATATTTAAGTTGACAGTGTCACTTTAAACAAATCCACTTTAGATGATTTTTGCTTTGGGAGTCTCCTTTTACAAACAGACCTTGCCAAGAGCCAGAGTAAACACTATGTTAATCTTAGATCAGCCTTTAATTTATCCTACTTCCTTTCCCTTCCCCTTTCCTTTCTATTTCCTTCCAAGACAACAATATTATAGACAATTTAAATCAGACATGTCCATAGCTGAACAAAATCACCAACAGAGGACAATGAGAATAGCAATAAACTCAACAGAGTAATTATTTCCCTGTCACACCAGCAATTACAAAAACAAAGAAAGAACAACTAAATGCTCTTAACCTGATATTGATCATTTAATTTTCTCATACCATGTAATATTAAACAGGCTTATGCTACTACAGGGAACCCTGGCAACAATTAAGTGCAGATATGAAAAAGTCAGACTTATTGCAGGCTCAGGCAAGGGGGATAACTCACTATTCATGCTGATGGTAATAATTACGTCCAATGGAAATACTGAAATTAAAGACAGATTAATACTTAGGCACAAATTCACTATTGCAGTAAGGTTCATATCTGGCTCAATTCCTTCCAGGTTTGTGTTCATACGATACCCACTGTTTACTCGGAGCTCCTGCAAGACCAGCCTCTTGGTCAATGGTTGGCATAGACTAATTGGGAATTGTAGCTTCTGTCTACATGGTGAAGAATGAACTTGGCAACACATTAACTCACAGGCATTAAGACTTACATGTTTTTCATTCATGCCATGTGCTGAAACCTCATCATAGTTAACACAGGAAGAGCCGAGTTTGAGGTGCTTGCTGTTGGGCTGGTTTTAGACCTGAATCACCTGTTGTTCAGTCCACAGAGTATGTGCCCATCTTTAGATGTGGTTGCCAAAACGCAGGTGCTGGTTGCCTTGAGTAACTTACCTGGTGCCTATCTGTTCCTCCTAGAGACTATTAATCTCCCATCAGGTTAAATCATATCTGCCAGTCCTGTGTGAATACCTTAAATATAGGGGGATATCTCAAAAGAAAATTGATACCTGTGTTTAAGCAACTGAGTTGCACCTCAGCATTTGGTTACCAGAATAGCTCTTCAGTCACTGCTGACTGCACTGACTGAGATTTCAGTTTACTACACTGGATGCTTACGCACCTGGCTCACCTGTAAACACCAAATGTATGCTACTGTTTCCGAATCACTGGCTATTGGAGTTGTCCTGCAATAGTATGGTTGGCCTCCAGTTGCCTCTCCAGGTGGACGTCTACCTCCTATGGACACTGCCATATCTGTCAGCCCAGCCTGCATACCTCAGCTGTCTCATGGCATCTCAGATAGCTCATGGTATCTACATGTGAGCAACTTAACTGACCTCACAGAGTATATAATCTCAACTGTATCCAAACAAGGCAACCTGCCAGTGCTGGCCTTGAGGTTCATACCATGAATAATAGACAAGTCTGCTTATGAGAGCAAACTCAGTCCTGTGTTTAATTGAGAGCACAAATAAAGCCACAAAGAGTCACCATGGGAGAAAGAATGGTGAACAGACCCTGTGGGGTGAGGTTTTCTTCTCTATGCTTTCATGGTGGGTGCAGTAGCGGTTCCTCAGAGGCATTCTTGCTGGAAGAAGTCTGTCAGATACAGAGGAAGTACTGAATTTGAACCATATGTCGGGGCCCTGCACAATGCAATCCCATTTACAGCTCCATTAATTTTAGTTTCTGTTATTTCATGTTGTACCACTTTAATCTCCCTAGGCAAATTATCATCAAAGTCCTACCCAAATTAGCAGAAGGCTGAATTTTTCCTTTCCTGATTTATGTCAAGGAAGAGGGTCCTGATTCAGACAGGTTAAGAAACTCTACCTCAAACCTTCCACTACTTCTGCAAGACTTTGAAGAGAGTCCAGAATGTTTGGACAGGTTTGCTTTTGTTTCCATTTCCTGAGGGAAGCTGGAGTTGTTGACGTTTGCAGTATTTCTGACCATCCCCAAATCCTCTAGCCACTGAAGGGAAGGAGGGAAAGACACAGGTCAGATAGTCAGACATTCCCTCCAGGAAAGGAACATTAGTGAAAAAGAAATGGATTCTGGTAATGAATGCATGGTCTTTCATGGGGTAAGCATGGAAAATTCTGATACTGAAATTTTTTATTACTCCTTTTGTTTTTCCTAGTCTCTAGATAGATCCCACCATTGGAATTCCGTGGTTTTCATAAAAACCTAAACCCAAAGAAGCCAGAAGAATAAAAGTTGCCAGTTGGACAAAACATGGACAGATACAGAAAAGCACGCTCTTTAGGAATTCCTGCAAATGCAGAGCCCGCTTGTGGAAAAAAGGGAAAATAATGCAAGTGGAAATATTTTTTCCTTTAAATTGGAATTTGGTTCATTTAGAAAATGAGCCTATCTAAAGTTGCATCCTAAATTTGCTACAATTAATTGAACAATTTGAGTTACAGTGAAAGAATATTTTTTGTATTAAGCATTCTAAGTTCACTTACCAAGCTTTGAGGAAAGGCAAAGAACACTGCAATGAAAGTCATTGACCAAGTAGAATGCATGGGTGTGTTCAACAGGCTTTTGAAGCAAAACTGTTTGCTTTGTTTTTTCAGCTCGAGTGTCCTCCACATTATCTGTGTACTGCAGTGAGGATGTTCTGGATCACAGCAATAATAATGATAACAATGACAACAACGAAAGCTGATTGATAGCTAGAATGTGTCCTCTAGAAGAAAGCACACCCTATAGTGTATGGCAAGGGACACTTGGGCAGCTCTGCGGGGAGCCAGGCTGGGCCCCACAGAGTTTATTAGCTTAGGTTCAGCACTGTGCAAACACAATTATACACCTCTCAAACCCTCCCTGACCTTAAAATCCTAATGCTGTCTTCACATGGCACTGCACCCAAACCGATAAAACACACTGCACTGAGCCAGCTCAGGCTACACATCCATTGCATAGTTAATATGCAGCCCAGACACTGATCATGGGTATTTGACTGATGGATGAAGTTCAGTCCAATATCTTACTCACTTTCTGCTGAGAGAATATTTAAGAGTTGGAGAACCAGGAGAACTTGTTTCCCTCTTGTAGTCTCTGGGGTGAGAGGATAAGCCATATTAATCCAAAAACTTGAAAACCCAGGCGACCAGATCAGTTCAATTACCTCTTTTTCACAAATGCATCCTTTTTAAATAAATGTATTTTAGGAATTCTGTCCTTTTCACTTTTCATTTAATTCTACTTTCTGTGGGAATAGAATCTGACACAAACTGAATAATAAAAATTCCTGCTCTAATAAAAATGATAAAAGTTACATTTCCAAATAAACATATGTTAAGTTACATGACTGTTTAAATCAGGAGCCTCCCATGCTGTGTATCCTCTAGTAACTCTTATGCTTCTAGTTAACATCAACAAGAAGAACAAAATCCAGTTTATAAGAGCCAGACCTTATTTATGATATGCAATTTATTATTTACCAAGCAATAAAAATATATACTCCATAAAGAAAACAAACATGAATGCAAAACAAAAAAAACCACGTTCCTGGGTTTAGATGAATGATTTAAAACATACCCACATTTATATACCTTATTCTAAATCTATTACTTCTGAAAGTAATCCACATAGGTTCAGTCACAGGATTTCTTAATGCTGCCTTACTCTGAGCCATGGATAGTCTTGTCATCCTTGAACATCTCTATTACCCATCACTGTCAGTCTGCTCCTTGGAGAAAACTATTTCCATCCAATGTGACATTTCAGGCAAGAAGACTTCATACAGGCTCCTCATTGACCAATAAGTCAATACTCTCTGCCTCCCAATTCAACCTTTCTATACAACAGAAGTATGGGAGAGCCTCCAGTGAGACTCTCCATTGCAGTTGTCCCTTTCTATTTTGTCCAGGAATAAAGAAGAAGTGAAAGTAACCTCACGAAAGATCATTCATGCTTTCTTCCAGAAGAGACATTTAAACTCCACCTAAAGCTTATTATTATTAAGCTGTTGCTTTATGCAAGAAAATTCTCTCACTATAACCCAGTATCTGATCTCGCCATACCTTGAACATGATAAAAGCCCTTGAGAAGGGCTGGTCCTATCTGCATCTCAACCCTGCAAGGATCCTGGACTTCTTCCAGTTCAGCATCTAGTTGGCATGTAAAATGGAAACAGCACCAGTGACAGTGATGAATGATTTGCTCTTGGCTGTTGCCTGCTTTCACACTGCTGGATATCCCCACAGCATTTGACTGCATAAACCATGAAATCCTTTTGTCCACATTAAGGATGTTTGGTCAGCATTACCAGATCTAAATAACAATCTCTACAGAGCAAACCGGTGAACTTGTGCCCAGAGTAAGCAGACAGTATGCAGGGTAAGTCCATCTGTTGACTGAACTCACCTCTCTCTCAGGACTATGGCAATCACAGTTGTGGAATTATTTAAAATCAATTAATAATTAAAAAAAAAAAAAAGAGACAACAGATACTTTTGGCAGCTACTGTACAAATTACTTATTATGTAATTGAAATTATACAAGCAATTAAAGGGCAATTATAATCAGCAAGTGAAAGACTTGTGGAAAAATGAGATGTGGAAAGACAGCAAAGCTATGGATAATTCTGTCTTAAACAGTCGCTTGCCTCAGTGGGTTCCTTCAGCCAGAGATAAGCTGAACTGCAGTGCAGTGCCTGGAGAGAAGAGAAACCACCAGCTCCCCAAATCAGGTGAGTTTCAAGGATGTGGACACCTGCAGACCCCAGATGCAGCAGACAGGAGAGGTCAGAGCTGCGCTACAAGGACCTCACCTCCTCAGTGGTGGCCACAGCATCCTCAAAATCCAAAGCTAAAGCCAGTTGTCCCCAGGCTACTCTTCCCCCATTTCTATACCAGGTTGTCCCTTTCCCACCCCACTCCACCATGCCATGGGGCAAGGAATGCTCTTGAACCAGAGCTCTCCCTCAAAGGCTGTGCTGCATTTGTAAACCCATCTGATGTCTATGACAACACAAGTCCACACATACTGCACACCCTTCAACTGCTCTGCCTTTCATTTTTTTAGGAAAGGGTAGCAAACAGGCAAAGAGAGAGGAACCCTTCCCCTTTCTGCATGTAATACTTTTTTGTCTGCTTGTCATTACACATATTTTGGAGCCCCAAAAAAGCCACATCGAGGCAATGGATCATCTCTGCATGTCAGGCTTGCCTCTTCAGCGCGTGAACTGTGTGTTTGCCCTTGCAGTTGGCAACATGGCAGAGAGGGCTATACTCAGATGCAGCCTGATGCAAGCACATCATCATCGCTGCAAGGCCAGAAAAATGCAGTATGACCTACGTTATGTCCCCTTGAAAACAAGTGTAGGGAGCAGGGAAAGCCTTCCTATAACAAATGGTGAAAATCAGAGCAGGACAAGGAACCTGAGCTTGTATTAAAGTTGGTGGGTTTTTTATACCCTGCACATCTCATGTTACAGGCTCATGTTCTACAGTAGCTTGAGGCAGCCACTTTAATAAGAAATCTAGGCAAATTTTAGGGAATACACAGAGAAAGAGGTGCATGTGTGTGCTTGCTTTTACCAGTGTTGTTGCTGACAAACTGAGTTGATAAAGTACATTTTTGCTTGGGGGCGACCCCCCAACTCTCCCCTTTTTGCCACTGCAGAAAGAAAGCATAAGATGTGTCTACAAAGCCACAATAAAAACATGCTAATATGTCAGGGGGCCTTTTATTGGACTTCAGACTCTGAGAATCTGCCTGCAAAAATCCTTCAGTAACTTCTGCATGAAGGTTCCCAGATGAGTTACCCCAGATAACACTGGAAGGGGTTAAGGATGAAAAAAACCCAGATGCAACCCTAGCTTTAAACCTGCTTGTTTAATTTGGTCCTGGATGCCTAAGCAGATGTGCCAGCTATTTTTCTGTGCTTCAGGGCTTGGATCAGCAAAACACCTCTATTCCAGGAGGCTCCCTTCTGCCTTTCTCACTCTCTCCTCCACTGCACCACTTTGTTTTCTCTCTATTTCTCCAGCCCATCTCTTCAGGGTGTTCTCAGTGGAGAGCAGGAACATCTAATCCCTTCTTGTTGGGCCAGGTGTGTGGGAAGGCCTTTTTTTCCTGTAGAAAATCAGGAAGCCTGTGTGGAGCAAAACAGTCTGTTGTGATTAGAAAGTAGGCAACAAACAAGAACGCAGAGGCTTTCTGGGCAAAGTTTCTCCAGGGAGTTGCTACCAGCCACAGACCCACTGTGGTGCTGCTCTTTATTTAGAATCATAGAATCATTTAGGCTGGAAAGGACCTTTAAGATCATCAAATCCAACTGTTTACCTAGCACTGCCAACTCCACCACTAAACCAAGTCCCTAAGCACCACATCTACAGTTTCTCCAGGCACCAGTGTGTGTTTCTCTGCTCTTGTCAGAGTAAACAATAATCAGGCTGTATTTCACTCCATCCACAACCTATCTTTAGGGCTTCACTTGCTATTAATCCTCTGCAGAAGGGCAAGGAGTGCACACCCATCTCAGCACACGTACAGGAAAGGTGCATCCAGCATCCCAGCCCTTAGGATGCCAGCAGACAGGAAAGTCAGTCGTACCAGAAACCCTAAATTTTCCTTCCCATGATGGAAGCAGAAATATCACCCCACTGACACACTCCCCATTCCTGTCTGTGCCTGCAGCATAAGGCTGGGGCTGGTAACTGCAGCCTGCATGGGGCAAAGCATGCCTGTCTTGATGGGTGATGTAGCTACTGTGACCATGGTGGGGTCCTTCCTCTCAGAATCTGCAAAAACAAGTCTTTGATTTAATTTTGGTCTTTACTTCTATTTTAGCTTTTGGTAAAACCAATGACACTATAACCAGGAAAGCTTGCTTCTGCCCCTGAGACGCTGCCCAAGGAGCAGACAATAACAAGTAGCGTTGATTTATTGCTGCAGAGGAGGTAGAGAAAGAGGAATGTAATAAATGCTGAGGAGATGAGAAATGCACCGGTTCCCTCACCCCCTACACACACACACTCACAGGCTCTCCAGAAAGGGAGAGGAGGTTATCTGCCATGAACCAGCACATTGCTGAAATTCTAATGAAACAAGAGCCAAAGCAGGTAGGTGGTGGCAGAAATGCTGAGCTTGATGCACATTTATCATCTTCAGACACTGAACGCAACTTGGTGAGGAATGTCAAGAGAAGGGCACCCTACCACTTGCAAAAATATTTTGTAAGAAAGATAGAACTGGCTATTTTCTACACAGAATTAGAATAAATACGCTTTATTCCAAAACAAATCAGAGCGCCACTTTGAAGGAATACTAATAATCTTGGCAGAACAAACACACAAATTTTAGAAAATGCTAATTTAAAATTACTTTTGATACCTTAATTCAGCTCCCATGCATACATGTATTATGCAGACATGGTTTGTACTGTCTGATCAGACAGTGTTTTTCCACACAGCTCCTTCCTTCAGTACACAAATTAGACCTACTCTGTGGCTATGGCAGCATCTCTACTTCGTGTTATTACAAAAGCTAGAAGTAAATGAGGAATGGGACTGCGGGAAAGTACAAAATTACATCCTTGGATCCTATCTCCTCCTTTGTTCCAGAAGGCTGGGAAACATTGTTCAGAAAAGCTTTTCATAGATGGGCTCTAATTGTGTCTTTTTTATTTTCTAGGTGCCTGAATTCCAAGCCCAGAGGTTTGGTTTGCAGAAGTGCTGAGCTCTCAGCCTCAGCTCAGTCAGGGAGAGCAATGCTTCAGTAAGTCACAGCATCATACCCTGTAGTAAGAGCTCTGAAAAATCAAGTCCCAGTGGATTTAAACTGGGCAGCTGCAGTGCTGACTTAGCTGCCCATTTGCCAAATGACAACATCGTGATATCTCATCACAAAGAAGTTTTGCTAAAATGAAGCAACTAATAGTTGGGGAACTCTGGTACTGCAGTGTTGAGCACTATAGAAAATCCCATTAAGAAAATGTATTTCAGAATTCAAAGAGCATGGTGTAAATCAGGAATATACTGGAAAATAAAATATTGAATAGGTGCTTGCTAGCTGAGACATGTCCTTTTAGTGCACAGAATGAGACTAAAGGATTTTGGATACATGAAGAAACCCCAAGTGCAATTAAAGACAAAATTAAAGGGAGTTAAGTAAGGTTGCAGGACATCCACGTGACTTATCAGTAGGGTAAACGTCACAGTGTTAAGGTTTGCCAAGACAGCTAAAGGACCATACCTGTAGGGTGAGAGCTTGCTCTAACAGTACGTGGGAGAGGAAACATGCTGTCAGCAGTGGTTTCACGCAAAAACACTGACAGCTGTGTACTGGGGAAATGTAGGAACAGACCCAGTCCAGGCCACGCACAATTGTCTTCTCTTGGGTACAGGACTTTAAATGGCTGTTCTTGTCCTAACTGCCTTCTGCCTCACCCCTTAGGACTTGCCCTGCTGTAAACATCTCCCAATCTCAGCAATTCAGTCCCATTCTGTAAAGCCTGTGGGTTTTGAGCTCATCCTCCCAATTTTAGTCATGATACATTGCCTGTTCACCCCATCCAGGTCCTCCACCCATCTCCCCACAATAGCTGTCAACCTGAATTGTCCCCATAGAGCCCAATTCCTTGTTTGCTCTGTTTTCCTTTCCCTTACACAACTATCTTTTCATTCACAGAGCACTGGAGAGTTTCAAAGGGTAAGTCACATTTTTTAGATATAACCTTTTTCCCTCAGCCTGAGTCTTGGCCATGGGAAACAGCTCTAAATGAAATTCTCCTCCCCCCTATCTGAAATAATTCAGCCTGAGGCAAACACCTGGATTGGAAAAATTTACTCCAATGGTCAAATTCTGGCAAAACCGTAAATGACTGGAAAATAAGAAATCTTAATAATATGCAAAACTGTCAGAGCCACCTGTAAAAACTTTGAACTCTAGACAGGGTTGAGCTGCCTTGGTGTCCCCGTATTCAGACATATGTTCTGGCCATGTCTTGTAGACAGCTCAGAGCTGGGTATGCACCAACAACTGCTACAGCCCTGTCACCCTTGCTTCCACCAAAAGGAAAGCTATCTTCAAGCTGTAATGTGACCTGGATGACTGCGGGATGAGCACCTCCATGGTTCTGCTCTGTAAGCTGGGTAGACATGGCCCCCAAGAGCTCCTCCTAGACCCCTGAGAGACCCAGTGATGTGTCCTAGTGGGGATAGCAGTGGAGCCACAAACCTCTCATCCCCATCCCAAAGCAGCCCCATAAGCAGGCAAGAGATGGTCCCTCACCCCCAAAGGGACCTGCTACCCCAGTGGGTCTCCAGGGTGACCAACATGCTCAGCAAGGACTTGACTTGTTGTAGGCATGTTGTTTTCTACTCTCTGAAACCAGTGTCCATCCACTTCTGACAATGTGAACACCTAGAGCTGTTGTGCCTTCAGCACACTGTGTTAAATGTTAATGTTAAACATTAAACAGCAATAAGAGACAGTCTCCAGCACAATGCCCCAGCTCTTTCTCCTTGTTGTGGATCTACTCTCTGGCCTTGAGCAAATTGCTAAATCTTTCTGGGAACCAATTTCCTCAGTTAATAAACTCTGAGGTGGGATGCAGTGAAGATCTATTTGTTAATGTTTGTGTAGCATGGGAAGGTCCTTGAGGGGAAAGCTTATGGGAGAACAGCATTGTTAACTCTTATCTCCTCAGAGTTAGCATCTAACACAACTGCTCAGGGTGACTTAGTCCAATGTCTAGCCTATTGCTTACTAGAAAGTACAGCAGTTTCTATGGTACAATGAAGCATTGGAAATAAACCGAGACAGGGATTTATAGCTGCATTTTCTTGCAATGTGTTATAATAGCCAGCATTACTTAATCATGGAAACATGATCTGGCCAGAGCTAACTAGCTTTGCTCAGGTGTGCTTGTAAATTTAATTTGAGTTCTTCTACCTTGTGCAGAAGTTGAATGCAGGCTAATGTGTGTGCTGGAAAAATAACAAGTTGTATTATGGTATAGAACAGGAAGCCTTCTATAGTTGCACAAAAAAATAGTAAAATTCTATACATGCAGTATTTATATAGCACCATTCAGAAATATATTTTAAAGCTTTATACAAACAACTTGCATGCTACACCAGAGCAAACATGTCAAATCCTATTAAACAGAAGAAAGCCAACGTAAAAGTAAGTTTCAAATAGATTTAAACAAAGCATTCATTGGAAGAAGAATCCACTAACAATTGGACATAGGTATTATTAATACAGGTCCCGATAGGAAACTGAATCCACAACATAGAACATTTTCCTGTGATGCTCTCCACATAAAGGCTGTTACAGTTGTTTTATTTAAAAAACATAAAGTCTGTGTGTCCTGAAAAACAGACCTGATGGGTCTGGATGTTCCTTTTCATTTGCATGATCCCAGCAATTAAAAAATGAAGAAAAGGAGTGAGGGGAATGTGGCACAGAGACGAAACACGATAAACTGAAATCCTCCACGCCACTCCACTCCCCGTATTTTTTCCATGGTATTCAGAGTCTACCATGCTTGTTGCTTACTCCTTTATGTTCTTCTCACCCACCTACTGTCACATTTCCATTGATCACACATGTAGGTTTAAGTACTTCTAATCCCCCTGTGCTTCTGGAATGTGGCTGAGTATCCACCACCGTATTAGATCGTGTGGCAGAAGGAAGCATGTTCTTGGGCCATGCACATCCCTCTGCATCAGTTCTTGGTTCTTAAAGACCCTTCACGGGTCACCTAGTGGGACAGAGGTGCCTGTTCATGGGGACAGAAGAGTGACTGCTGTTGTGGGGCTTTGGCTGGGAAAGGCACACATTCCCTGGCTGCTGCATGATGCAGGCTTTGGCCTCCTGCCTTGGGAACTCATCTGTGTGAGGAAACACATGGAACAGCCCAGAAAGAGAACCACTATACCGGTAATGTGCTGTTTGCTAGTACTATCAGCTGCAAGGAGAGGAGAGGACAAAAAACTTCCCTTGAAGTTGCATCTTGACCTGATTGTAGGCAGCCTTGCTGCTCCCTCTAGAAATATTTTTGTGGTCCAAAATTGCTAGAGTATACATGTATTGGATTTACCAAAAAACTCAACAGAGTTTGTCAAAATAGTATGTTTAGCCCTGGAAACAGAAATTATGAAGCTTTTGACCAACTAAGAAGTTGGTGAATAGTATACAAATGTTAAGTATTGCTGACTTTTTTTCAGATACACCTTATGAGTAAGACTCTGGATGCTGGTTTATTTGGATTCCTGGAAAATCACCTTATCTCTAACTTGTAATGTAGAATTAATACACCAAAAGAATTTTTAAGATGTACTTCTCAGTGCTTGTTTAGCAGCTTGATCGTTTTCCAGCAATATTTTGTCATTTGCTACTTCACACAAGCTTTATCGTAAAACTAATACCAAGAGCTAGTTGTTCCAGACAACTGAACTGAAATGTGCAATACGCAGAGCCAACACACCAGCTCCCACGTCATGTGTATTTCTAATTACGCAAGAAGTGGTGCTTATTGTGCAGAAGACCATAGAGTTAGCCTTGGTGCTCTCCAACATGACTCACCTACTCTCACTCTGCTACACAATGCTAACTTTGCTGTATTTACCCTCTACTTACATGGATATCCAGATTCATTATCTCTAACTTTGAGCTTTTTGGCTGAGATCCCTAAATGAAAGGCTGCCTTTTCTTTAGGCTCTTCCTACAGTCAGAGGAGGGGAACACGCACCTTGGGAAGGTGGCTCTGCTCTTCGGTGGGCTGAGTCATTGCTGGTAGGCTGCTCCCCTTATTTCTCCATTGACTGGGGAAGGAGCCTCAGGCAGGGCTGGCAAGCCTGCAGTGTAGTGTCCCAGCCAGCCAGCCCTGCCACTGCTAGTAGGCTGAGAAGAGACCTTGCAAGGTGCGAAAAGCTTACCAACGCTCCTCTGGGGTGACTCAGCTCCTGGCTTAGGCAATTCAATTAAATTTTTACATTTACACAGCCAAGCCCACAGTGGCTGAGGTGGCAGCCCCGCTCTGAGTTGGAGACGTGCCCCACCAAGCCCCACTGGCTGCAGTCAGGCTTTCCCAACCTGCAGTGGCTGCGATGGCTAAAGCACCCTGACAGTGCGAACCAGACTGCCCCTGTCCCCATGCAGGACTGACTGTCCCCAGGCCACTTCCACTGACAGCCCTCATTTCACCCCTCCTTCCATCACCATGTTTGCCTTTTCTCGTTTCCAGTGTTCGTTCCCAAGCACTTACCACCTCCCTGCTGCCTGTTTCCGCAGCTGCTGCCTCACACATGCTTCCTCCGCTGTTCTCCGGGTACACCCTCTCCCTCGAGCATTTCTCTCCTGCAGAGCTGCTGCTCTTTCCCACCAAGCATGGTTTCACCCCTGAGTTTCAGACAGCACTGCAGACATTCACCAGACTTCAATTCTCCAGGGCTGTGTTCTGCAGAACACAACTGCTGTCCCCAGGGACCTCAAGTCCCTTTCTTCGTCGTGGAGAAGACGAGAATTAATCACAGAGCTGCAACACTCGCTTTTGACTCCAGCCACAGACCAGCAGGGGAAAGGGACTGGAGCAGCCCAAGGGTGTTATGAATGTCTCCACAGAGTAACAGGTCTGTAGTGCCCTGATATACCATATCAGGTATATGATCAGGTCCATATAACCCTGATATGGTTCCCTTCTCTAAACCTGCTAAACATCTGATCTGCCCTGTTCACCTCTACTGTGCGTCTTGGGTGAGAGTTAGTAATCATCTTCCTTAACTTCAAATATCTTTCAAATTAAATAACGTGTACTTTAGAAGTGTCTGCTTGTCATCATCGAATTATAGGCAGGGTCTACGGGTATAGTTTCTTGTGTAGGTGTGCATGCTGCTTTGCAGGAGGCATATAATCCTAAAATGACAGTTTGTGGGGTGACATGGTGAGTGTGATGGTCCATAGGGTCTGGGACACACTCAATCCATCTGCAGGCATATGAAAGCCTGGTCTCCTGCACCTGGGATGCAGCAGGTCCTGTTCCAAAGAAACAACAAAACAAACCATGTCCCTTGACCCAAATCCTTTCTGTCTGTGTCTGTCATCAAGCCTGGAGCAAGCCAGATAGATACTCTAGCGGCAACCTCCTGTCCATATTAGGGCTGAGTTTATGTTCTTTCTTCTGGTCTCTTCATTCTAGAAATGAAGAGCAGGATTTCTGTCTTCTAGTCTAAAGATACTAGAGTAAGACTTTTCATCATTTCTGATGAGTCGGCTACTGTAACAAAGCACCAGAATAAAGTTACTGAAGCTACAGAGTAGGAACAAGAGCTCGAACATCTGAGGAGTATTGCTCTTAGGACTACAAAGAGCTCTGCATGGCCTATTAATAGATTTTGTCATGGCCCAATGCAGCTGAACACCCACTGAGTGGGACAGTATGTCCTAATGGTGTTTAGTTGGCTGATTACACCCTCAACTCTTATTTTTCACTATACATTACTACTTCATTTCCCTCCTGCTGTTTCAAGCTGCTGATTGATCCAGAGACGTGGGTAGGGGAGAGAAATGTATTTATATTACAGGATGACTACTCTGTATTGCCAAGTTAAAGGCGTGTAATCGAGGAGTGCTGCAGACGGAGGGCAGGTGTATTTCACAGCTGCTCCATCTCCGTTGCTGTGCTGCAATGAGGAGCGAAGCAGTGTACGTGGGTGCGTTGGGAGGCGGGAAGGAGCAGGTCAAAGCAACTCTTTGTGTGGAATACTGATGTGGGACAGCCTGCTCTGGCATTTGTGTGACAAACTCAGGCTGTCAGGAGCACCAGAACCTGAATGAAAAAAACCAAAACATAACTATTTCAGCTCTCATAACACAAATGCATACGTATTACACTTAACACCTCATACAGCAGAGGAAAAGGAAAGTTTCTCACTGATAACAAAAAACCAGACAGTGTGGTTACTAGTCTAAAATATGGCCCAACATGGTAGGTCCTCATTATCCTGATTTGTCATAAATACATATGCATATATCTTCCTTGCTCACCCCCAAACTAGCTTGCCAAGCTTGGAAGGTCTCTCTATGCCCTCAAAGGCCAGCCTTACCCGGCCAGTGCAGAGTGTGTTGAAAAGCCCAGTGCCACCACTGCAAAGCTGTGGGGCTCAGGCTAGGGTGGCTTAGCTGTTAGTGGTGCAAAGAGAGGGTCAATCCAGCCTTGCAAGGAGGCTTGGGCACACAATTAACTGTCAGTGTAGGCCAATGCTTTGTGCTGTTTTGGGTCCACTCCCTGCACGGGCAGACTCAGGTAATGAGAGTATCTCCCAGTTCAGAGGCGCACCCAGGGTCACAAAAAGCAGTGCTCCATGAGCTGTGCCTGGTGCACATTCAGTGCTGCAGGCTCCGTAATTTTCCTTGGTGTGTCGGGACACTTTTGAAAGAACCTCTGAATCAGGTTTCAAAATCCTTGTACTGAATGTCATCCTTAGGAAAACAGTGCTTTGGTTTGATCCCAAAACCGAGATGTTTGAATCCACGCCCCTAGACTCTTCTGATAGCTGTGCTCATGGCATGAAGAGCTGCAGCGCCCAACAGTTACCTCCTTAACTACTTCTTACATGTCTTGAGTAGCATCAGCATCGGGTTATGGTGAAATTTTGAAGGGCAGATCCAAGCTCCTTTTGCCTCTTCAGAGCTGAAGGAGCAGGTAAAGCAAGGAAGTCAGAAAGCCATGGAAGCAGCATAAATGCACAGTGCTGCTGTGGTCCTGCAGTCACAGAAGCACAAAGGTGTATGGCAAGGATCTGGCTCCAGCACAGCACCATCAGCAAAGCAAGGAGGCACAGAGCTTCCAGCAGGACAGCCAGGATGTGGCAACTCTGTGCATTAGCCATGCTGTGATAATTCTGTAGACTCACACTCCTGCCCTAAGATAAACGTAACCGTTTGTCAGTGGACATGGGATAAGCTGCCTCACATTTTCCATGGAGTAAGAGTAGGAGACCCATCAGTCATGCTGGGAGCTGTTGCTGTTTTAGAAGGTCACACCCAAGTTTGCCACAAGGTCACTTTTCCACATTGCCAAGCCCACACAGGGGACAGGAGCCAACGCAAATTGACTGAAGAATGCAAACAGAGTGTCTCAGCCTGGGCGTCCTCGTAGCCACCTCAGCATGACCCCGCGGGTGAAGAGTGAATGAGAAATTAAAAAGGCAAGGCAGAGAGAAAGTTGTCTGTAAAGCAGGAAGGAGAAAACATTTAGGTTTTTTTGAGTTGTTGCTTTCTTTTTGTTTTTCAAAAAAGATAATTATTTTTAAAATACAGCTCTGTAGCATGAGATAAACGTCCTGTTGTTCCTGTGGGATATTTAGAACTGACTCGTTAAACATTTCAATAGCAATGTACTGTTCCTGAGATGGAAGGATTGACAGTGAAAGAGAGACATTGCTAAAAATTAGGAACAGGCAGCAGCGTGACTGAAAATGCTACTCTGCACCCCAGTAGGCATCTGCAAATGTAGCCAATAAGTGTTTTCAAAAGTTTAGCTTTATTTGCTGGTATAAGTTGTCAGTGGCCTCTTGATTTCCGCTGAAGTAGACTGGCTGACACTGGAAGAAGGAATGAATTTAACCGTATGCATTAAAAAGAAAAAAGCAAAAAGCGTGAGTTTTGATGTGGAAAATGTCTTCTCATCAACACTAAGAAAAACCGTAACACTGCCCCTCCCTGTAATTCCTGTACCAAGACCACACTTTGTATTTCAGGTATAGCATGAGGCATGGAAAAACAAAGTTCAGAGACTTCAAGAAGTGAAGAATTCATCATATCCCCTCAGGAGTTATTTCAGTGCTTAATTAGTCACTGTTAAGATGTGCACCTTATTGCTAGCTGAAACATAGCTTCAGCCTCCAGCCATGGGATCTATTACATGTTGCCTGGTAGATTAAGGAGTCTCCACTATAACAATCTATGAAAAAAAAATCACTTGTTACAGAATAAAAACTGGGTGAGGCATATCAGATTGCAGGTTTATAGGTCATGACAAGGTTTGCAGATAGTTTTGTGCTGGTTGCTCCTAACAAATGCTGACACCACATTTAGAGAAGAATGATAGCTCTTCCTCTTGGTAATTAGGGAAGCCTGAAGGGTCTAAGTATGATTACGGTTTCAGAAGGACTGTAATCCTCAAATTTAGAGGATAGTTTCCAGCACTATATTTTTGTTCTTCTGGGTTTCTTATCTTCTTTGCCAGGTGAGTCACTTCCAGGGAAATGTACAATTGTTGCAAAGAGCTCAAAGAGAATAAACAGAATGAATGGGCTTGTTCTCCTCTGCCTGAAATGAGCTAAAATCACAGCCTTCGCTTGGTCAAGGTTTAGACACATTTGGAACATATTCACTCCTCACACTCTGATTTCTTCTTGCAAATAATACATAATTACAGAAGACTTAGCCCCAAGTGGAAAAGGCTGTTTACACAGGCTATCTACATTCAGACAATAATACTTTTTACATGCCTGCTTTAGAGACATTTAACAAGTTAATTTCTCTTTGTTTCACTTGAGGTCTGTCCCAGCATGCTAATATCTGGGCTCTAAATTGCTGCCTTACGGATATTTCCAACAGCATTTTGCTTTTTATCATTGTTGTTTTCTGAATCTCCTCCAGTTTACAGATGTCTCTCTTGTACTAAGGCATCAAAACCACCACGTAAAGAAAGCCAGTAATGGGGTTAGTCACTGTGCAGCATGAGTGCTTACAATTCCTGATGCAGGGAAGAGCAAAGCCAAATAAAGAATACAGGATAGTTTGGGTTGGAAGGGATCTTCCAAGGTCATCTGGTTCCAACCCCCCTGCAATGAGCAGAGGCATCTTCAACTAGATCAGGTTGCCCAGAACCGCATCCAGCCTGGCCTTGAATGTCTCCAGGGATGGCGCATCCACCACCTCTCTGGACAACCTGTGCCAGGATTTTACCACACTCATTGTAAAGAATTTTTTCCTCACATCCAGCCTGAATCTCCCCTCTTTTAGTTTAAAACCATCACCCCTTGTTCTATCACAACAGGCCCTGCTGAAGAGTCTCTCCACATCTTTCTTATAGGCCCCTTTTAAGTAGTGAAAGGCCACAAGAAGGTAGCCCCAGAGCCTTCTCTTCTCCAGGTTGAACAACCCCAAATCTCTCAGCCTGTCTCCGTAGGAGAGGTGCTCTGACCCTCTGATCATTCGTGTGGCCCTCCTTTGGACTGTCTCCAACAGGTCCAATGCTCCAGAGTCGGACGCAGTACCCCAGCATAGGATAGGATGTGTGAAGCCTCCCTCGGCCAGAAAGAAGAGGTAACTCATGGTCTACCTGTCTCCTTTGAGCTCTGCACCCCATGGGGTGGAAACTGGGTTCTGGTCCACCCCGATCCCAGGAACATGTCTCTAGTCTTAAGCACCACAGTCTGAATTTGGGGCTGATGCCTTCCTGCCGTGCTAACTGCTCTCTGGGTGAAAAGGCAAGGCTCGCAGAGCTGCTGAGAGACACCACCCAAGCAGGGGAGTGTCTGTGTGATAGCAGGGGAGTCCCTGCCCTGGGAAAAGAGGAGAACTTGGGACAACTCACGCAGGTTGCATCATTAGGTAAACCAAGCAAGTAGTGTTTAAAGCAAGGAGGGGAGTTGGTTTGGCGTAGGCATTGGCATGCTGTGTAGGGTTTTGTGGATGCGCTGCAGGGCATTTTTGAACCTGACACTCTTCTCTCTTTTAAAATGGAACAAGTTACTTTCCTCCCTCAGGGACTGCAAGGTGGATTCAGGCATTAAAAACTCCACAATACCCCATGTCCACCTCACAGGATGGAGCTCTGTGCAGACATCTGAGTTAGCACAGACCAGATGCAACCAGCGTCACTAATTTGGATCTGGATAGAAAGGATTTCTGTGACTCCATGACAGGGCCTGAACTCATAAATCCTGGCCTGTGGTTAGGTTTATTAGCACGGGCAGAGAGCTGCCCTGACGTCAAGCCAACAAGGCCATGCTGCAGAACCCGGGGATTCCCAAGCCACGCTCCCTCTGCAGTGCTTCTGGTGCTTGCTCAGGCAGGACAAGCTCAGATCTGCCTAGAAAGGTCATTGCAGGTGACTGCTATAACGTATGCTCCATAGCTGGGAAGTGGCCAGGTGGCAATTCTGGTAGGCATGCACTCAGACACCCTGTAGGTGATGTACTCTTGACATGGAAGTCTAATTAAATGCTAAAATCACCTGTTGGGGCTTTTGGCCCAGCAAAATTATCTCTTTGGCTGCATACTGGTCTTCTGTTGGAGGACACAACGGCATGAATAAGAGAAGACACCTCTGTGAGGGTCAGTCTGAGGAGAAGCTGATGCATGGAGCAACCTGCAATGAATGCCTTTTTAAAAACACCATGATTTACATAGGATATATCTGTCAAGCTGCTCTATCACACACAGCAAGGCTCTGAAGACCCTACAGTTTTCTACTCCTGGTATCTGACTCGCACAGAGTTCATGTGTTAGGATATGTTGGATTTCTAGGGTTGTACCCCACAACACAAAGGAAAGAGGGAACAGTAACATCAATTTTAAATAGAGTGCTATTGTTAACAAGACTTTTGAAAGTTTCAGTGGCTTTTGAAGTACATATGAGCCTTGTCCAATGGGTCAGTGCTTAGAGTTGCTCAGGTTGGTCCTCAGCTGCTCTTCAAAGCCAGTTCATGAACTCTGAATCTCCTGAATTTGCAAAGCCAAGGCTGAAAATCCCGGTAGAATGGGCTTTCATGCAGGGCTAAGCACCCCTAGTTTCCAGGCCGGCCTAGACTGCAGAGGAGTTGCAGCTTCTTGTAGCACAGGTTTAGCATGGATTTGTCAGGGGCTTTAGGAGCACCCACTGATTATGATAATCTGAATATTCAGATCTGGAGAAGACAGCAGGTAGCTGGGAAGGAGAATTAATCTTTTCTAAACATCATCGAAAGCATGACCACCTGCCACCCTTTTACATGAAGAAAATTCTTGGCTAGCATGGGAAACTATCCTGTGTAAAATGGCATCCTTATAAGCATGTCATTTTTAATGAAGCCACCAAAATCAGTATTTTGTGCCTGTGAGAAAAAAACAGAAAGTATGCTATTAGCTGAGCCATTTGCAGTCAGCCAGGTTTGGGGGAAAGAATTTATCAGTGCTCCATGGACTCTGCAATAGTGCCATGCCTGCTCTGAACCATAATGTTCACACCTAACCAGGTAGTGTTAGGATTTGCATGGTGGACGCGCAGGGGAGGCAGTGATAAAAAACTGCTGGGCTCTCCCACATACACAGGTGTCTGTTCGTTCTGCCTCTGTACAAAGAGAGGAGTCTCAGTAAATGCAGAAGTAGACAAATTGCTCTTGAGGAGAAAGAGAAGAGAGACACCAGCAAGGGGCACACAAAACATCTGATGATTTGCTCCCTCAGGAGAAGAAAACTTGAGATGATGCTCTACTGAAGACTCCAGCCCGGTCTGGTTTTTTAAGGCTTTTGAACGCCAGTCTCCTTCCTGACCTTTTATGAACAGATCATGGCCTTCTTTGAAAGTGCCATGGGAGGATGCTTAAATCCTCCTTGCCTTTCTGCTGACAGCCTTTAACAGCAGGCTTCTCACACTTGTGCTAAGTGGGATTTAATGATATGCCAACAACCGCACCAATTGAAGGAGATAACCCATGTTTCAGAGCAGAATCTGCAATTTGGAAGCAATATGCTGGTTTAAAAACAGGGTACACTTGTCCTACCCTTGCCTACAAGTCATGTCAGGTAAATAAAGCTCTTGTCTCCTAGACAACCAGGACATCCACAACAAACCTTACCTGGCTTATCTAATATCTTTGCTATTGTGTCTGTGTCATTAGGCATGGAAACGGGCATGCCAGGGGACGCATCCTGACTCACCGAACTTCACATTTCCCCTTATTTCCATTTGCCTGAGAGGCCACAGGATTTTGAAAGACACAGCAACGCCTGAGCCACTGATGCCTGTTCTCAGTGCTCAAATCAGCTCATGTTCTCCATCAGAAACCCCTGTCAGGTGGGATTGCACACTTTGTTTGGTTTTCAGATGAAAAGGGCAAGTAGGTTTACATAGGTGTAGCTGGGATTATGACATACGGCTTTTCCCGTGTGAGAGAGTGAGCTCATTTTTGTCTGCAGTGAATAAGGGACCACCAGTATGCTTTCAGAGGAACCATGAACTCCCTGTTTCCCTTCTGGTACAAAGTCAGTCATCACAGAATAGTTTGGTTTGGAAGGGACCTTAAAGATTATCTAGTTCCAACCCCCTGCCATGGGCAGAGACACCTTCCACTAGGCCAGGTTGCTCCAAGCCCCGTCCAATCTGGCCCTGAACACTGCCAGGGATGGGGCAGCCACAGCTTCTCTGGCCAGCCTGTGCCAGGGCCTCAGCACCCTCACAGGGAAGAATTTTTTCCTAGTATCTAATCTAAATCTCCCCTCTGTCAGTTTAAAGCCATTCCCCCTTGTCCTGTCACTACATGCCCTTGAAGAAGTCCCTCTCCCATACCACATCCTGCCAGCCAGCAAAGGAGTAACCTGAAGGGAATGCTGATGGCATCCCTGTAGGTATGTGATAAACCAAGGTTAGTAGCAAGCTTAAGATAACTGAGGCTCAAGCCCCAGCCTACTGAAGTACTAAGGAAAGCTTACTTGTAGTTCACTAAAGAAAGTGTAAGCGTAACTTCTCCCTTAATAGTCCAGAGATCAGAATCACTGTCAGCAGCAGGAAAATGTATTGTTTAGGGTAATGTGCTACATCACCAGATGAAAGGGACAAATCAGGTGCAGGCAGGGGTTGAACCACCCTGACACCCTTTTTCCCTCCTTATTGGGCTGGGTGTGCACTCACGTAGGCACCAGGCAACATGGCTGTGGGCACGGCGGGGAGAGCAGACACGCTGTTTGTGGGCTGGTGTTCCGAGGTCAGTAATGTAAATACTGCTCTGCTCCCGGCGTTTCAGCTGACCCAGACATCACTGCTCCTGCCACATCCCTTGGGAGCTGCTTTGCAGCCTGCTAGGTATTACGAAGGGTATTCAGTTTATGCTTTGCTTTGTTCAATTTAATCTAATCGCTCTTGGCCATAAAAGTCCTTTAACCACACTAAACAATTCCTCTTCCTCACTGGAGTTTACACCCATTAAATACTTGTAGATAGTTATCATGCTTCCTTTAGTCATTGTTTAGCCAAGAAATAAAAGTCTAATCCAACTTCTGCTGGTGTAATGCTGGACATGGGAGGAATAAAGTCCACCTAATGGAGAACATAAGGCAGGCTACTTCAGCATAAAGCTTTTCAAGAATTTCCCTCTAGCAGATAATTCACAGCTGGCCTCAAAAAAGGCGTTATTAGCCAGGAGAAGGGCAAGGCAAGAAGAGCTAAAAGATGATCTGATTTAGGGCTTTGTCACTCAGGTTTTAGTGGCTGGGATAATATGAGACAGATTCAAGTGTTCCTCATGTTGAGCTCTTTTGAGCCCAGACCCGTGTTGGGAGTATGTTAACTGTTTGCTAAGTGTGTTATGCACTGCCTGGAAGAGTGCAAGCTAGTCCAGGCCAAAAACGTATTAAGGACTGTGTCCATAATTTGTGGTAGGCATAAACATGGGACACTGTTCAGGCTCATATCCTGACCATTTTCAGTTTACAAATACTCATGCAGCTTCCATCTGGTTTGAGGCTACCCCAATGGAGCAGAGGGCTCACAGGAGATCTGTGATGGGCACAGCACTTGGTCCCCGCTCTGTGGAGGACCTTCCTTTGGGCATACTCACCCCTGTGGGCTCTAGAGACTGGAGTTTGGAGTATTGGTCTGGAGGACATAGTCTGCCTTCAGTCACTGAATTCAGGTACCCGTAGAACTTCATATCATTTTAATTTCTTGCCCATGTCCTCACCCCATCTTCTGCCTTTTTATTTTTGTTTTTGGTTTTGTTTTTGTTTTCTTTTGTTAACTGCCAGCCCCTGCACTGCTCCTAATGCACTTCAAATGATCAGTCTCTGAACATTTGGGATTAATTTTTGCCATAGTAAGAAGAGCACAAAACTTCAGAAGCAAAAGACAGGAGAGACAGGGCTAAATGTTTCCAGGACAGTCTGGTGCAACATAGAAGAACCCCTTTTCACCAGCCTGCAGAACTTGGCCATGTGCATCACTGTGCTCTAGCACTTCTTCTGGCTAGGAAAAATTAAGCCTAGCTGGACTTGTCATATCTGAGCTTCCCCACCCACTGAGGTACATGGTCATCAGCACACTCAAGGTAAATACATGTTCCTTTCCCACATAGCATATGTTTTTTCCTTTGCCAGGATACAGCTGGGACCGGCTTGGTCATGCTTTGCACAGTGCGCTCTCTGGATGGGTACAGCAGTTAGCCCTGCACCATTCATGGGCCATCTGTTCTGCTGGCAGCAATCTAGACCTACAGAGTTATTGTGAGTTCCAGCAGCAGCAGATTTCTCTTCTGGTCTTCTGGATACCACCATGAGCATCAATGCTTCCAGCAGCAGAGTGTGAATAAGCCAGATAGCTCCCTTGCAGTCTCCCTCTGCCACAGCTGAGCATGGTTTATGGACATAATGTCATATTTCGAGATGCACAGAGTGCTAGCTTAGTGCTGGAAAGGTTTGCAAGGCAGCCAGGCTTGGTGTATCATCCTCAACGTCTTCTGGGAGCAATGCCTGGAGTGAACTATCCTCATAGCTATACCTGAAGTTTCAGAGAAAACTAGCTTGTTCTTTCCAAAGCAGACCTGAAGTGAACTGTCACTAATGCAAAGTGGATGACTGGAGGGACCTTGACCAGGGGCAGTACTGAAGACCCACCTTTCACAAAACCATTACATATTGCTCTTGAGAGGCACCCAAAAACAAGAAATATTCAAACATTGACTTCTGTGGCATGCTACCATGCTTCTAAGCCCCTTTTTGGGTAGTGCTTCAATATTCAAGCTAAATATGACATGCTTCTTCAAGAGCAGTTCAATTCACTGTGCCCAGGGCAAATATTCATGTAGGGCGCAGCCTTTATTTCTTCTAAGGAGGTCAATTGTTGATGTCCATACCTTGTGGTGGGTCTTCAGATGTGCTGCTTGGACTCTTAAACAAAGACACCCTAACCCCAATCAAACTCAACAAGGAATCACCAAGGTCAAGCCTTGATCACACAGAGACCCTCCCTCATATCCCTGTTGTATAGCCAGGGACAAAGATACTTGGACAGAGATGAAGTGACATGACCAAGGCTCCTGAATATCCCACTCCTCACCAGCTACTGGCTAGGGTCACTGGTATCAATTAGGCTTGGTAAAGCACAGGTATGGCTCTAGAGTTGTGCCAAGTAGTCTTTGTGCCTCCCGTGGGCCTGGCCCTTTATATCCACCACATTGCTCTCTTTGGCTGGCTTGAGCTGTTCTGTCCCAAAGAAAGATCACTTGTGCTTGGCTTGCTTTAGCCCTTATAAATCTGAGCTGTTTATTACACATGATTTCATATTTGTCTCAAATGGCTCCATATTTGTCTGGATACTCTTTTCCTTTCATGCTCCTTAATAGTTTCCCCAAACATTTTCCTGATTTGTATTTTTTAGGCATAACTGTGTTAGGAATAGGAAGAAAGAGGAATAGTTTGTTCTGACTACAGATGTACTGGCTTATCCAGAAATAATTTTGGCAGGAGTCTGCCAACACGAGATGTCTGAGCCAGAGCTTTTCATGATGTCTGCTGATTTTTCTCCGGAGTGTCATTTTTCTAGGCAGCATGCTGGATGTGTTCACCCTGCCCAGAGGGCATACACAGGTTTGCAGTAGGGAGGGGAGAGGGAAGGTTCCATCCTGCACTGCACCAGCCCTCTTCCTGCAGAGCCAGCAAAAAGTCTCTTTTTTGATGTTTTTAGTCAGACAAATGTTCCTGGAAACTTTTGAGTCCCTCGTCTTGTTCATAACCACGTTGTACATGCTGGAGAGCTCCTAATAATGTAAATCCATTAGGCTTAAATGATAAAAGCAGAAAATAACATCGTAAGACAGAAATAAGAAAGAGGCTGGCTATTATGGGTTAGCTCTATATTTAGCACCTTGGACTCAAAAGCACTATAGAATCGTGGAAATTAAAAACAGTCCAGAGCATCCACTCCATACAAATGCAAGAGGTAATGCAGAAGGCAGAACAAACCTTTTCTTCTTTCCAGAATCCCTCAGACACAGAGGGAGCTGGGGATAGGGCCAAAGAGGACAGTAAGCAGGAAGTCCAAACTGAAGTGAGACCTCAGGAGGCAAAGAGAGATCAAAGATGATCTGTTTAGTTATGTGTTCAGGGAGGGACATCTTGGACAAAGCAGCCTTGCTTAATGCTCTGGCTCTGAGGCATATAGTGAGTAAATAATATGTTATTTAATAACTCACAATACCCAGTCTGTTACCATCTATTTGTATCAAACAATGCTGAGGAAGGAACTGTGCAAATTAAAAGCACAATACTGTTTAATTGCAATAATAATGTGAGGACACTCTGCCTCTCTTACATAATACAACAGCCAAGGTAGTATAAGAAACTCATAATGAGATTGGTCCCTGCGTGTCACAGTCTCCAGATGCCCCTACATAAAAAATATATGTCCACAACCTGTTTCTTTGTGTAGCATGGTAACACATACAGACCCTCAGCCACACATAGGGAACAGACCCGGGGGCTATCCCAAGCCCACCTCAGAAGTAGCAGGCCCAGGAGCTGGCTGTGTGCCATGCAGGTGGGGTTTTGGGGCCACCTCATCACTCTTGCCTGCGGTGACAAGCTTTACCTCTGCAGCTGTTCAGCAGCTGGCAAACTGGAGGATCTGGAATCCTCCAGAGGCTTGGAGGTTTCTCCACCACATGAGTCCCTGACATATTTCCAGAGGGTTTTCCTCTCCACTCAGATCAAAGGGCAATAACTGAAGGCTCTTGCCTGGAATGCCGTTCCCACTCTTGTTGCAGGTGTCTCCTGTCCTGGGTTCTGCTACAGCAGGCTCGAGAGGGTTGAGATAATGACAGATCTGACCAGAGTGTGTCTAATGGTATTTGTGATAAGCATTCATTGTTTCGGATTAATAGTCACTCGTCACAATGTTGATTTATTTGCTCTCAGAGTTGTTACTCTTGGTCTCAGAGTTTCAGCATGTTGTACCTTACTTACAGCCAGCATTTGCTGTTTTAGTGTTCATCAGCTGGGGGGCCTGGGCTAAGGTTCTTGTTTCACTGTACTTCACGGTAATGACTTGTAATACAATAGACTCATTGATCATGAAACTGGTCTGGCTTGTGTTCCCAGCGTGGTCATCGTCTCTTTACGTTGGGAGGTACATCTGATCTCAAAAGTTAAGCAGTATCGGGTTCAAAGCTGGTCTAGGGTTAGACAACAGTATAGAAGGACCACCAAGAGATCTTCCCTGAGGCTGGACAGTTATGAGTGGCGGGGTGTGTGGGATAGTATGGGCAAGTATCTAGGCCAGTGGGCCCCTCCAGTGCTTTGGAACCTCACCACTGAACAAGTGCAAAATCTGGAAAAACTAGTAAACCACTTGAACAAGGTGTGCAGTCATCCTGGTTACACCAGAGAGGGACAAATGGCTTGGCCTACACCTACAGAGCCCTGCTCAACACTATCCAGCACCTTCAAAGGGAAGGAAATGTCTCTGGATCTGATAGCAAAGCAGCAGACAATGCAGCTACTCCAAC
>NW_009939700.1:0-468 GCF_000696875.1 Nestor notabilis
AGATCCCCACTGTAATGTCCCCCATTGCTGTCCTCCCTTTGATCCTGATCCACAAGCTCTCTGTTTGCTCTTCACCCATCCCCAGGCAGAGTTCCACATTCTCCAGCCTATCACTGACATAAATAGCAACTCCCCCTCTCTGCCTGCCAGGCCTGTCTTTTCTAAAGAGCCGGTAACCTTCCATTCCAACACTCCAATCACAGGAGCCATCCCACCATGTTTCTGTGATACCAATGACATCGAATCCCTGTAGCCTTGCACACACCTCCAATTCCTCTTGTTTATTCCCCATACTACGGGCGTTTGTATAGAGGCATCTGAGCCGGACTCCAAATGAGGCCGACTCAATGGCTGGCGCGGCCGAAAAAAAGCGCCAAGCGATGCCAGCACAGTGCTGGCAATTAACTGGGAGTGTTGAGATGGATTGTTCCCCCCACCCCCCAACACATCTAATTTAAAGCTTTCTTG
>NW_009939701.1:0-46075 GCF_000696875.1 Nestor notabilis
ACTGCTGTAGCTGAACCCAGGACACCCAGGTAGTGATCACTTTGGTAGCATCACAAGCAAACTCCTTCTTGCAGAGAGAGCAATTTCCTAAAGATCTGGACCTCAGAGCTTAACTCAAAAGGTGAGTTAAGCCCAGGAAACTCTAGTTTTGCCCCAGTCCCTAACCCCTGCCTGCATTTGCTAGCCTGTCTGCATTCCACTGAGCCCCTGCTGTCCCAAAGTGTTCTTGTGCTTATCAGTTTTCCTTGCATCAAAAGCTTTTGGCACAGACAATGTGGTTTTAATGCTGGCCATGTGCATCTTCCTTCCCCATCTGTTTTTTAGTTGCATCTGAAATACTTCAGAGCAAAAATCTCATCCTAATAAAATTAGACATGATAGTCCCTAGGAACAGAGAAGAATGGGGCACCTGCTTTCTATGTATAATGCTAAATTGCCTGTGAAGTGGGTAATTAGAAATTATAGTAAGTATATGTGTGTTTATACATTTAGTTTATTCATAACCTCTTCTAGCAGTGTTACAGAGCATCACACATGACTTACATTGTGAATGCTGGGGTGTTGCATGTTGAAAAGCAAATTGTCCTTGGCCTAAGCCATTTGGGTGTACATCTCATCAGCACCATGTACAGCACAGGGTGTTAAAAAGCCGCATTTTGAAGTCATCAGAAGTGATAACATAAAAAGGAACAACTGTTAGACAGTGCTGACACTGCACACACCAAAACTAGCAATTTTGCCATTCCATGCACAGATTTCTGTGCCAAACCTTTGCCATGGCCAGAAGTTACAACAGCAGCATTTTCCCATTTTCTAGGAGACAGAGGAGGGATTTGCTACCCTGCCTTGTTCCCAGTGAAACACTCAGAGAGCATTTATTCCTTTTCTCAACCTGTCATTTTACCAGAAAACAGTGGTTTCTGGGAAAAATAAATGTTTCATGTCTGCAGATCTGATTTTTTTCCCTCTCTTGCTCTTGAGGGTAAGTATTTTGTCTTGGATTTTGCTTAAAGCCAGGCCTGTGGAGATCAATACATTGCTGTAATGTGTGTAAAACAACTTCAGACAAACAATAAAATGCAGAACATGGTTTTCTTTCTCCTGTAATGCCCATCTTAGCCTTGGCCATAGCCTCCCACATGGGAAGCCCTGCTCCATCGCCTTCCAGTCCTCACTGAAAAGCATTTAACTTCTTCAGTTTGCTGTTTGGGTGCTTTTTCCTACTGCTTTGGCTGAGGCTTCCTCTATCTTTAGTTTATTTTTGTGTGCATGTGGACTTGTACATGAAGTAAGTAGTTCTCAGAAGGACTGCCAAGCAAGGAAGGAGTCTCAGAATAATAAAAGTCATAAAAACAACCCCCTTCCCAAACCCCAGCCATTATTTTCTTGCAAATATACTGAAAACGCAAAATCAACTGATTAGCTGAGCATTCAGCCATGATTTTATGTTCGGCTTTTTGAGATAGATATATATATACACACATATATATATAATATCCCTTTTCCACTTTAATAACACCCAACAAAGAAATCAGTTCACAATCCACTTCTATTTTGTTTTTGCCTACTTCCAGTCCAGTCAAACTCAGCAGCAAAACATCTGGCAGCTCAGACGCAAGTGTGATTGCAGCCTGATGTGCTACATTTAGGGAATTTCAGACCTACCGCACTGAATTTGAGGTGGTAACTAAAGCTTGTGTTGAGATGTTGCCCCTGGCTGACTAAAGATAGACACTGCCAAAATGAAACTTTGACAAACAAGTTGGTTTTTTCCTTTCATTTTTTTCAGAGGGAAATTTCACATTTGGTCATAAGTATTAAATAGCACATTTTCAAAGTGGAATTGTTATGAAATCCCATAAACGTTTTTGACCAAAGTGTGATGGCTTGGGCTGGGTTCTTGTTCAAAATAATTCAATATGTGACAAGCTGATGAGTTCTGTATTATCCATTCATGGGAGGCAAATGATCAAAATATGGATAATTAGACAAAAAGGAACAGGTGGCGACAGGTTTTCCTGTTAGTTGTCAATAACATGAGTAATTTCTACCAACCATTAAGATGCTTTTCACTCAGCACGAAAAGGGCACAGTTCTCCAAAATGTATACTTGGCTCAGCAATTCCTGGATTCAAGTAAAATCTAAAATGTAGCTTAGAGTACTGAAAAGATCTCAGTGAAATCCACATGTGCTTTCAATGTCAAGGCTTGGGTTCTTGGCCTGTCAAAATAGCACATTTCTTAAATAGCACATTTACACGAAAGGCTACTCTTGGCTAATATCTGTTGTGGTTAAAGTCTTCTTCACGGGAAAATGGCTGTCCAAAATGATGCATGAGTTTGCATGACTAGTGATACAGTGTGGTGGTTGTTATTTCTGCAGAAGCACGCCCATGTCTGTGCTGCTTTGACCCTAAATCCTTCTCTGCAGAGCAGTGATACAGTAGTGTTCCCATGACAGGTGCCCAGCTGATGGAGCAGTGGTGCCACATGCCTGTATGGAGTGGCTACAATCTTAGATGGGCTTCTTCAGGACCAGAATTACCTTCTTTATTGCTAGCATAAAATTCCTTCCTGAAGTCCCAACAGGCAAGTTGATATTCAAATACCATGTTTAGGGCACTTGGCAACATCAGGTAGAACAGGTATTAAACAAGGCAAGCTGAGACATCAGTCAGTCTTGCAAGAAGTTGAAGTTAGAGCCAGTTCTGGTCGTCTCAAAACCAGCAGCAATCTCAGAGCAGAACTTATTCTCCACTCACTGTGGAAGCACACATCCCTTGCACAGATGCACCCAAGAAGATGGGAATCCTGACTCCTAATTCATTGCGTATGTGAGATCACAGTTAAAATTGCTTCCTTGCACTGTACCTATTTCCATTTGGCTGCTGTACAGATGCTTTAGATACATTTGGTACATCAGCTTTTCCTTAAGTGGTGAATCACACTGACACTGTGCTGAGTATTAATAAAGAGTGGTCTGATTTAGGCAGAAAAGGGTAGAGGACCTCAATGTTTTTACAGCTTAAAAAGCCTGGAGAATTAGAATTCCAATCATAAGAGCAAGTGTTGGAGGAAGGGAACTACCTGCATGTCTAGACACTGCATCGAGAAGGCGAGCAGGACATCGTCAGGGATGCCACATCCACACTGGGGAGAACTTCTTCCCAAAGAAAGAGATGTCAGTTTAGGGAATAATAAAAACAAGCATTATGTTCTTGGACAGTATCATCCTTACCTCTAGCATGGGAGGCCACTGCTGTCTAGCATTTTTTAACCATAAACCAAAAAGCAGAGCTCCTGGACTGGTGTCAGGGCTCCAGACTGGCATATCTACTCTGTGTATCTTTAACCAAAGCCTTTAACACCTCTTCTTTCCTTTTGCAAAGAGCTATGAGATAAGCAAATAACAGCTGTAATATAGCATTAACCTGAATTTCAGCAGCCCAGGCCCCATAATTCCCACCACCATCAGTGGAGAAAGCGAGCACTTACATTCTCTGAAAGTAAACACTTCACCTACTTCATCTTTCAGTATTTTACTTCTCATAGACCTCTAAACCTCACTATTGACCTGGAATGGCGCTGGAGCATGGATTGCACCATGAGCATCTAAATAAGGGATAGAAAGGAAATAATTAACCCTCCCAGAGTCAACAGAAAACTCCAATTTAAGTTGTCACTTTTTATTTGTATTCCATAAATTACAAATGAGTCTAGTGATGTCCAGGGATTCCTTATGCCTTTCCTTTTGTTCTGTAGTTTAGCAGAGTCTGCCTCTTCCTGGCTAATTGCTACAGACCACCGATCTGGAACAAGTGTTTGCCAAGGCTGATGCAAAATGAAGAAATGGGATATCATTAAGAGTGGGAGGGAGGGATTTACCGCCCACTGTGGTTACTATGACTGCTGATGGTGATAGTCTTCTAAGGAACCGCAACACCAGCCCCAACACTGCTACACACAGATCACTTCCATGCACTGAGCCAGCCAGCAGTCCCTGGACATGGCTCTGCATTAACCTGTTGGATACTCTCCTTTGTTTTGTTGATATTTCCCAGCACATGGCAAGCCCATGGTGTTTAGGAGCCTGGGAAGCTTTGGTAACAGGCCCTCGGTTCCCTGCTGGGATCACCATCAACGCTGGGAGCTCATACCTCTAACAACACAGACAGGCACAGGCCTGATTCCTTCTATGCTAACTTCTACAGTAATGTGTAGCTCTGTAAGTAAGTCTGCCCAGTAAGTAAACGGAAAGGCTGCAAAGCTGAATTTCATCTGCAGACTGCAAATCACACATTTCACAGCCAACAGCCATTCTTACAGCTGAACAGATTGGTGATGGCTCCTACTACTGGCAACAAAGATAACATGAAAAGCTTGTGCCAAGAGATGTTGTTTGTAGACCTGGGGCTACAGTTCAGCACCCAGATCTCCAGATGACCTTGAAGTACTCAAATCTAGGGTTTGTTTTTCTTTCTGAAGTCTACACTGAGGACTGTGTTTGCTTAAACTGAAGCTACCAAGCTGTGAGAGGACTAATGAGAAAACAGGGACCAGCCTTATTTGGAGATGACCACAATGACTTCGCATCTTCTTGCTTCCCTGAACATAGTGTCTATGAAGGTTTCCTTGGAAAGCTCTGCCTTTTCCAAATAAGAAATCTTTCAGCCTAGTCTAGCTAGTTACTTAATGCTTCTCTCTCTATTTATTGATTTGAGCTAAGGGATAGCAGGCAAAATGAGAACCTTTCAGCTGAAAAGCTTCAGATGACAGTAGACCTGGCTCCTTGGTGCAGAGGAGGCACTGCTCAACCAGTTGACAACCACTTGTAACTTGGCAGATTCTTCCTCAATACTGATTGCTTTGTTACTGCAGGTCAAGCCATCTGAACAGCCTGAAATACTTCTAATTAAACTAAATAAGATTGAATTCTATATTGCCAAGATTCCTTCCTTTTCTCTCCCTCTTTTCACTTTTCTGAACTGGCAACTCACAAAAGGGAATGGGAATGTGGAATGGGAATGTGTTACAGACCAGTCCTGTGCCCATGAGAAAGTGCCCTTTCTTCCAGCAGCTCTTCAGGAGTGAAGCTGTGGTGTATGTAACACCAATGTAAGTGTCTATCTGTGTAGAGTGGAACAAGAAAGACCATTACCTGGCTCATATGAAAAGCTTTCAATGGCCTTGCTATGTTCTGAGTCACCAGCAGCTTAGCAGCATGAATACGATTTAAAAAGCCATAAAAGTGGGAGCTGCTTAAAGTTCTTGTCGTGGTTTAAGCCCAGCTGGTAACTCGGAACCATGCAGACACACACTCACCTCCCCTCCTTCTTCTTCCTCCTGCTCCCGGAGGGATGGGGGAGAGAACTGGAGAAATGTAACTCCCATGTGTTGACATAAGAGCAGTTCAGTAACCAAGGTATAATACAAACCACTACTGCTACCAATAATAATGATAAGGGAAATAACAAGGAGAGAGGACACAACCGCTCACCACCCGCCGACCGATACCCAGCCCGACCCGAGCAGCGATCTGGGCCTTCCGGGTAACTCCCCCCAGTTTCTATACTGGGCATGACGTGCTGTGGTATGGAATAGCCCTTTGGCCAGTTTGGGTCAGGTGTCCTGTCTCTGCTTCCTCCCGGCTTCCCCTCCTCCCTGGCAGAGCATGAGACTGAGAAAGTCCTTGGTCAGAGTAAACATTACTGAGCAACAACTAAAACATCGGTGTTATCAGCGTTGTTCCCAGACTGAAAGTCAGAAACACAGCACTGCACCAGCTACTGAGAAGGAGAAAAATGACTGCTGTAGGCAAACCCGGGACAGTTCTATTGAAAACATGTGCCAGATGTCACCTGTTTGACCCATGTCGTGTCCATGAGAAGCAGTTTGCATTCGATGCATCTGCAGTAGATGCCAGGGCTTGGGAAGAGAGCAGGTGGTGAAGGGCTGCACAAGTTGGAGCCAGATCCGGGAGCACCCATGCCATCAAGCCACCAAGAGCTGCCTTCTGGAAGTGAAGGCAGTGGGTCCTGGATCACAGGGCTTTGGTTTCTGCAGAGCTCCTGGTGGGCTGTGATTCATCAAGATCTACCAGAATGTACTCCTGGTGTAAAAGGAAGGGAAGCAAAGAAAAATTCCAGGCAGTTTGGTTTTGGAGTGACCCTGACAGAGCAAAGGGCTGCATGGAGGGTTTTGAAAGAAAACTTTCATTCATTTAGGTTTGCCTCTCGTGTCCCTGTTTTGGTGAGCATGGAAAGGAACTGTTGCTTCATTTAACATGACCTGAAGGTGGTCTAACTGTTGTGTTTTTGGAAAACAGCTCTAGGCATCTCTGCTTCACCACTTACAGTCCCATTTTGCAGTTCCTCTTGTTCTCCATCTCTGTGGGAATACTCCAGTCTGGGACCATGACCAATTCCACTGACTCCTGTAATGGGAGAGTAGATTGCAAGAATTAAGAAACAAAAGAAATCAACCAGCAGCATAAACAGTTGGATTACTTATAAATCAGAATGCAGCCACTGACAGAAAGGCCAAAACTATGTGGATAACTAACTCATGATGGATTATTTCTTTATGTCTAATGCCAGCATAATGATCTGCCTCTGTGATGTTGCTTGAAGTGGGATTTTAGATCACCAGAAGACTCAGAAAACCACACTCTGCTAAAAACTCCTTTATTCCTAAAACCCATTTATCACCTGTAGCATTATTTCAGATATGTTTTCACAAAGCCATGTGACTTCTAATTAGTAGCACTTACATAACAAACTATTAAAAGGCAATTAGCTCAAGGAAATTTATCTAAGCTGTTTGCAGGGCTGATCTAAGGAGTGAGAATGTTTTCTTGAGGGAGGCATGTCAAATTTACATAGTCTGACAGGGGCCAGTCCTGGAATTTTGATAAAATCCTTAAGTCTCCCCATGCCCCTGTTAATTTCAGGAAGTCTTCATTAGTGCTCATAAAGACCAGCTAACAGTAACTCTACCTCCTGGGGATGCTGTTTCTTGTCTTTTCCAGGGTACTTTGCTTTGGTTTGTTTCTGTACTCTGAGAGAAGCCGTTTGTCTTTGCTCTCCTAGATCCCAAGCATCTCATTTATACCCATTCCTTCACTGACTGACTTCATGTATAAATTAGAAATTGGGGTTTATTCCTTCTTACTGTGTATTATGTTGACTTGTCAACACTAATAACTTTTCCCAACATCATTTGAAAATTATGCATGAATACTGCAAACTACTTAAAATGATATTTTACAATGCCTTCCTTTTAATTATATTCTATTATGATGTATATGTATATACAGCTCAGCTTGTCTCTGAGCTCAGTGACTTGGCAACAGCAAGCTCACGGGGAGATGCCTTCAGCTGAATTCACTTCCCTGCAGCTCTTATCAGCTTTTCCTTTGGAGAATTGACAACAACAACATCAAACTTCAAACTTCTCTAAACAGAGCATGCAGGGGGGAAGAAAATGTTTAATATGGAAGATGGCGGAGGCTGTTATGAACTTATGCTACTTCTATGTAAATTTTATTCAATCAATCAACCCCCATGGCAAAAAAAAAAAAGGGGGGGGGGGGAGAAAAAAAGAAAACACACATGTTAAAAAAAAAAAGATAAAGAGAATGGATGGTGCTGACAAATATGCAGCCCAAAACGTAACCTTACTGTTGAAATTGTCTCCATTAGCTAAATCTCTTTAGAAGCAGCTGTGTAGTCAAGAAGACAAAGTGCAATTATTTTCTCTCAAATAAATATTAACTCTGTTTTCCCTGGCCAGGGCAAGTGCTGCTGCCTGCAGCCTGTCTCCATAAGGTGAAGGGTCCCTTTGCATAAAAGCCTTACAAAAAGAGCATCTCTACCAACAAGTGTTTCTATAAGAGAATCATAGTCCTCTATTCGGGAAGGACTGGCCTTTTCTTCATTTTGGCCTTAGTCTAATGCATAAGGGGCTTGTTCATAAAACCTGAGTATCACCAGTGACATGCAAAATTTGGGCACCTTTTCTGCAGAACCCACATTTCCTTTTACTGGAAAAAAACCCCTGAACCATTTTGATGCCTAAGCTACAGATAGAGATGTGACAGTCTTCTCATCTCACCTCTCTGATAAAATCCAGGTGCACTTGACATAGTTCCGTAGAAAACAAATATTTCAGCCTGGCTACCTGAGTGACAGCAAGATTAATCGATAGCAAATTGGCACCAGTGGTGACTGCATGGCTGTAAAGGACCAAGTTACCAAAGAGCAGCAGCACTCAGTACGTTTTCAGTTGTTCACTTCCTTTTGCTTTTCTTTATACACTTGTTGTGCAATCTGATGCTGTGAAATGAATGCTTCAGGGCAGCAGAGAATGAGATAGCCCAAGGAGGACCACAAAGCCCATAGTGCAGGTGCACTCCAAGGGCACAAGCCAGGGCTTCTCCTGCCCCTCACTGTGGCTGTGCCAAATGACAGAAAAGGTGCAGAAAATGAAGTAGGCAAAAATCCTGCCAGATACGGATTTCTCTCTTCTGAGGTATTTCAAAGCAGTATCACATGGATCAAGCGCTCTACAAAAAACATTGGAGATGACAGGCTGACAGGAGTAAATCAGCTGGAACAGCTGGCCAGGGACCACAGTGTTCCTGTGGGGAATCCAGCTTTTTGAAACATCTTTTTGTGAGAAGGGAAAAGAAAAAACTTGAAATGTGACACAAAGATCTTCTGCAAATGCTGGCACTGGCATTGCCACAAGTCATGCCCTACACAAACCTGCTGTGGAGCAGCCTGTGGGTGACACTGGTGCCAGGGTGACCATTCTGGGCAGCACAACTGCTGAGGGAAACCTCTGCATGGATAGTCATCCAGCCACATGACACTGATTTGTTCCTTCCAAAAGTTCCTTGAATGCAGAACCTTGTGCATCCCTTTCCCACCAGGAAAACATGGGGATTTTGAAGGGAGGGAGGTTTTCTGTTCTTACAAAATATTTTGCAATACACTTGAATGTTGTGAGCAAGATTTGGACCCTGCAAAGGATCTCCCAGGGCATGGCGGAAGCTTTAAATTCATGCAAGCATCTAATTTTTAAAGTGTCAGAAAGCTTTTTATCTTTACTGGCAGAGCTAGCAGATCCATGTTTGTTGATGGCTATATATGCAACCTCTATATGCATTTCTGTCTTGCCCTGCTCAGGTTATTAGTGTCCTTGTCCCTGCATCTTGTCATTACTGACAGCACTTAAGGACTGTTTTCCTTCCATTAGCTCTCTGAGGTCTGTGAGGAGCTGTGCTGAGCCATCTCTCCTGTATGCTGTGTTGGTAACATGCATGTGTTAAGATCCTGAGTACCTCAGGAGAAATCAGCAATCCCATTTGACTAATAGACATGATAAAACACTTTGTCCTGTAAAGATATCCACAGGCCAGGACTGAATGAAAGGCAGAAGGGCATCCTTGCTTTACAAGCCACAGCCTGGTCCCTCGTGCCACTGTGAATTACAATATTGATTTCAGTCTCTCTATTCTATTATCCTCTTTACTGGCAAAGTCTATTACCTTCTTTTGCAAAACAAGGCACCTCTCTAACAGACAGGTTGGGATGGTGGTGTTGCTGCGGAGCCAAGGCTCTTGGGGCAAGTAATAAACATTAAGTAACATGTGCAAAGAAACTATTTGAGGGTAATGAAACCAAGATCCCTTCTAGACAAAAGGCCACCCCAAAGCTTGTGGTGTTATTGGTGTCCCTCACAACAGGCCCTTTCTTCCAGTGGTTAAATCAGTCAAATAAGTAGATGCCCTTTTTCACTCTCCCTGCCCAGGGTGAGTGTCTGCAGTTCACTCAGGAGCCAGCTTGCCAGGTCTGCCTTGGAAGCAAAGACCAGCTGCATCTTTCCCTCTCACTGTTAGGCCTCCAATTAATGGAGTTTTAATGAAATCAGGGTTTAGAAAGGAGACAAGAGTTTTCATGGATCAGTGACATTTTCTATTAGGAAAAAGCCCTGATTAAGCTGTTGAAGATGCATGCCCTTCCTCAGAGCCAAAACAGAAGCTGATGACTCCAATGCTGGAAACAGTTTGATCATATTAATACATTTAGTAATTTGGTGAGTAAATGGGGATTGGCCCCTCTGGAGCAAAGGAGGCTTCAGAGAGGCTACGAGTGATGTCCTTGGTGCAGTGGGATGGAGACAATTGGGGAATGATTGCCAGGGAAATGGTCTGGTGTTAGGAGAAAGCAGTGAGGGAGGAGAAATTTTAATGTGTCATGAAGCTTATTTTCCATATCCGGAAGAATTATGAATTTTAATTCCTAAGGCTATTTCTCTTGGGAATTAAGTATCTTAGGGAAGGGTATGTGCAGGGAACAGAATGCACTTCTGTCCCTGGGAAATCAGGAGTTGTGGATGGAGAATTGGATGAATTTTTCCACATTTTCCTGTTGTTCCTGGTCAGCCTCTGGGTGAGATGCATCAGCCAGCAGGATCTTTGCTTCAGACAAAGACTGCTGTGATTGAGCAGTGCGGGAAAGCTGCATGTAAAAAGCCCAGAGAACTTATTTCTTCCTTTTTGGTTGTTTGTTTTTTTTTCCCCCCAAGAGAGCATCTTCTTTCAGTGTTGGTTTTATCTGCTCAACAGTTTTCCCTGTGGTCCCTGGTGTAAGGTGACATGTGGCAGTCAGAGCTTTTCAGGCAATATTCAGGGTTATTTTCCCCATGTGCAGCAAGTTTGCACATCCTCTCATGTGGCTTGTTCAAAGGCACAGTGATTTTCCCAAGAGAAAAGTGTCTTACAGTGTGAAGATGATCTGTTCAGGGCTGAGACATGTATTGGCCTTACAGAAAGTGTCTTGGGGCAGGACAGTGCCTCACAGCCCTTTGATGTGGTGCACAGGGTTGCTGCTTTTCGGGCTGTGTTTCTTTCCTGTGTCTTTTTTGTGGATTGCCTTGGTTTAGATCATTTATGTTATACCTAAAAACTGATGTCACCTTTTCTAGGTAGGAAACATCCCTTTGTTAGTGAATTGCCTAATCCTGTCAGAGACGATAGTTCCTGAACCAAAAAAAATCACACAAGTATTCCTGCATAACTGTCAACACAGTGGAACAGGATTGTGTTTTCCTTGCACTGTATCATCAAACTTATCAGTTGCTCTTTGATTGCCATGCATTTCTCACCACCGATAAAAGCAATGGCTTGAGGGGGAGAGTGGGCACTTGGGAAAACTGCCTTGTTTCAGTGCAAATAGATAGGAGAAAAATGTTTAGCATGAGATGGCAGAGCTGGAGGTGAACATCACCAGGAGCACATGGTCTTGTTTCATCCCCACAGACTAACATACATACACACAACAACTGCATCCAGTGATATGCTGTATTCTTCACAGGGCTACCTATGAAGTGGAACTTAAATGCAGCAGCAAAGCTTCACTATCTTCATGAATAGCTTTGGTCCTTTGTTCCTGGGGAAGTATCATGGCCAGCTGCTGACAAGGACTTTTGGGTACAGGGCTTGGGGTCTGGTGACTGATAGACTCATGGTAGGCTTTGATTGGAATCATGGCCATGATTTGCCACGTGCCTGGGTTGAGTCATGGGGTGCATCGAGCACAGCTCCAGGGACCACATCAGCAATGCAGGATCAGGGAGCAGAGTGATCATATGACAGTTTATTTTAGTGTGAGAAGAGCCCTTAAGCATCACTGAGCTAAATATTTCTCTAATCCATGCATAACGTAAGCACAATTAGCAGCCCCATCTCACAGATGCACATCAGACCTTTCTCCTGTGACACGACTGCGCGTTGCGAGATGGGAAGCTCAGGGCTGGGGTTTAGCTGAACTTCCTGGACCATCAGTGACAGTTCTCAAATCCCCACCAGCCCTTGCTGCTGGTAGTGGGGAGACATCCCTGACACCCATTTCTGCTTCAAATTGCCATACACCATGGTGCAGGCACAAAGTGAATACCCCATTGGGTTCACAGCTATTGGAGCAAGCCCAGGTTTTGGAGAAGGACTGCATTAGCCATCCAACCCTCCTTTTCAATTCCCATTTGCTTCACTGTCTGCTAAGAGACTCGTGGTCAGATCTGCTACAAAAGCTAGCCTGAAAGCATCCAAAGGCATGTATGTACTGTGATATAGCACAGAAATATATAACAGTCAAGCCATTCAGACAAATTAATGAAAGAATATGTGCTGAACCAGCTACATCCAGTATGTCCTCTGTTTCGAGGAATGTGTCCTCTGTACCACTCAAGTACAGATCCATCCCAGGGACCCAGTGTCATGGTCATGAGATGAAGAGGTTGGTTGCTGGGAGGGTTTCCATTGCTCTACCAGTGGCTCCAAACAAGCAGGGTGTCTGATGCAGAGTTCTTAATGCTATCACCAAAATCAGCATTAGAGAATGGTTTGGACCTTACAGCTCATCCAGTTCCAACCCTCAGCCACCCAGCCATGCATCATTCCTTCTTGTCCTGAACCTGACTTTATCACCAGATGTGCTGCTTTTGTTCCATTTCACCTACACTCTGCTGTGTGTCCTGAGCTGGTCTGTGTTTTGTGGGCACTAGAGCCCAGAGCTATTCACCTGCTGCTGTTCCTGTGGCCTCCTGAGCTTTTCTGCAGCCTGGTACCACAAAGCCTGGCAGCAGGTCCCAGCCAAGATGCTTGTTTTTCCCAGGTTCAAGGTGTGAGTGCTCTGTGCCTCCCTCCTTGTTTCAGACCTGCTGCTCTGAGTCATGCATTAAAATTAGTTTCCTGACTTGTATTTTTTTGCAGTGACAGCTGCTTTGTATTTTCTTCCTTCTTGGCTCTGGTGTATTGGTAGCTGGCAAGAGCTAGCAAATGCTAAGTGTATTGCTAGAGGGGACTTCAGAATTGATCACCTTGTTTTTACCATGGCAAGGAAAAAATCATGTACTCCTAGCAACGGAGTAACTTACCAGTTACTCCAGGCTTTACTGAACTTTCTACCGCACAGTTTTCAGTTGAATTAATCTTGTTTTCAAACAATGGTAATTATGTGGAGAGCAAGAGGTTATATAAAAGTAATTACAAAATGCAAATAAAATAAAAAGACAAATCCACATCCTAGCACAATGTAACAGAGAGAAACTAATCAGAAAGTATTAAAATCACTTGTGTCCTTTCTTCAGATCTTTTGAGCTTTGGTGCACAAACACTGATTTTCATATGCTGTGCTCTGAATTACTAAGATGCAAGAGTGGAGAGACTTTTGCTGTGTCTTTCTCTCTCTAGCTGAGCTGGATATTCACCAGCTTTCTTTAGGGCTTTAGACTTGTCATGTAAGATCCATGACAGGCACAAGCCAAGTGGGGAGCTTCATCATCATCTCATAGCTAACGTAATAATGCGAGCCGTGGGGGTTGGAGGGCAGATGTGAAGGACTCTAGAACTCCAGTTTCTACAAGTTGTGGGTGAAGTTGTGAAAACAGCAAACCCAGACCATCATGAGCTATGAAACAAGGAGACCAACCTAAAACACAAAAGTAGTTTAGCTTAATACAGCAGCCTGAGGAGCTGCTCTCCATCTATCTTAGCTTTGCCTGGCACTAGACAGCAGTGTTAGAGGGTCTGTTTGCCACCTTGTTACTATTAGTTTTTCTTAACCGTCATCTGCAGTGGCAAGGATGCCTCAAGTTCCCCACAGCAGCACTCAGTCTCCCTGATAAAGCTTTTATTAATTATTAGTGCCCTTCATGCATTACAGGAACATGTCTCACCTTCTAATCCACTTCTCCCACATTCTCAAAACATTTGTAACTGTTAAGCAAAAAATTGGTTTCCTTTGGCTAAAGGCTTTCAGGAGCCATTCAGCAGCAGGGCTGCAAAGCCAGTTCATTTACTTTGCTCCAGTTTCTGCTGCCTGATCTAATTCAGAAGCAGCTTAAAGATTGTTTTTCCAGGCAGCAATGCTGCCCATGGCTGTGTACAAAAAAGTGGGGAGAAGAGCAGTGGGTTGAATTCAATCTGTTTGGTGAAGCAGACAGGACAGGTTATTTTTGCTAGACATTGGATCTCATCACTTCATAATCCTTCTGTGCTTGCTGGGTGTCAGGTTTGTCATTACTGTGGAAAAGCAACAGTCCACACTCCAGGTCTGTGAAGCTGCTTTGCTGGCACCGCATGGCACAAGGTTTAGCTCTGGAGCAGCTAATGCAGCCCAAAGTGACTTCACATTCTTGCTCAGTGTGTGCCTGGATCAAGACATGAATACTTCTTACTCAGCATGGCCAGACACAGGAGCCCTGTCTCACAAAAGTCCCGTATGTCCCTCTGGGTTACAGACCCCTCTACCCCTTCATGGAGGAGTGCCCTGTGGGGCAAAGAATGAAGGCCATTTTTTTTTTGCAAAACATGGGGTTTTGACAGATCCCACATAGTGACCTGCACAAAATCCCCTTGTGCTCTCATAGATTGAACAGGGGGGAACAGGAAATTTGCTGCCCACAGTGGGGGACACAAGCACCACCAGCCCAGGGCACATCTCATCTCATCTCACTGGGGAGATGAACTCATTAGAAAATCTGTGGGGTAGGCTGGAGGCATTTGCTCCCAAATGGGAATTCCCAGCTCTAGCCCTAATTGAATCTTGTGAGTTTGCTCCTCCAAGAGGCTCCCACAGGCCCCACATTGAAGGTCGAGATGTTGCAGGCCTATTTATGTATGCACTTTGATTAGGATCAGCCTGGGAGCCTGTTGCTGAGGCCTGGGAGCTTTAAAACTAAGCAAAAGAAATCATTGGAGCCTGTTAATTGTACTTCAGCCTGAGAGCATTCTCTAATTAAAAAATAACCAAACCAATACTTCTCTGTGTTTTGGTTAAACTATTTAAATTTAATTGAATGGTCCAGGATTGATGTTCCTACTGTGTTTTATGTGGTGTTACTGTGATATATCTATAAGGGGCCTATTTCTCTTAGCCCAGTTTAATAACAATTATATCCCAGCTGTGAAGTAAGGAGATCAGTGCAGAGGCAAAACTGATAACCTGCTCCCCTGCTTAAAACATCACTTCAGAGAGTTAAAGTCTGGGTTTAAGTAAAGGACAGCACCAAGCTCACCAGCTGGTGAGATCTAGCAGAGGGAACTATGTCTCCTGGTTTGTTCTGGTACAGCCAGGGCTGTACAAGAGGATATCTTTGCAGACCAGCTGTCAGCAGCATTTTCCATCACTGGACCCAAACAGCAGTGTCTTCACAGGTTCATTTTAGAAACATGATGAAACTAACTTGTGTCCCAGGAATCCAGTGTCATGCAGCCAGAAGGTTTAAGGGATGCTCTAAACCGACACTAGGTACAGGTTTGGGTTGGAAGGGACCTCAAAGCTCATCTAGTTCCAAGCTCCTGCCATGGGCAGGGACACCTTCCGCTAGACCAGGTTGCTCCAAGCCCCGTCCAGCCTGGCCTTGAACACTGCCAGGGATGGGGCAGCCACAGCTTCTCTGGGTAACCTGTTCCACTCAGATAAGCTGGTAAAGGAGGTTGTTTTGATTCATACACACAATGGTGTGTAATCTACAAATATCAGTGCCTCTTGCAGAGCTACTGGCATCCTGGAGGGCTCCTCAGCAGTCCCACATGAGCTATAGGGTGGCTGGAGGGACATACAGGAGTGTACCCATCGCCAGGTTAGCTTTTAATGCCACATAGAATCACAGAATGGTTTGGGTTGGAAAGGACCTTAAGATCACCTAGTTCCAACCACCATCATTTCATAGTGCAGACTCAGGCCAGGTGCTTGGGGTTAAAGGTGCTGTGAACAGGCATTTCAATCTGATTTTAATTTATCAATATGTGTATGATTCCCCGCTGACACCGTTGCCGGGAAGCACTGAGCAACCTGCTGTTACCCAGCACAGTAATGAGCCTGTTACTATGGAAATGAGCTTGTTACCCCTTCCCGGCAGGCAAGGTGCGCTGGTGCAGCACCAGGGAAGCTGGCTGCTCCTGAAGGCTGTGTGACAAAGGGGTTCTGGATGACAGCACCCTGGGGGGGATGGAGAAGCTGCGGCAAGTGGCTGGGTGCTGAGATAGCTGCAGGGCAGGGTGACCCAGGGCACATCCCACGACATGGAGATAGCTGGAGTGAGCAGGCAGGCACTCGTGGTGTCACACAGCCCCAGCACCATGTGGGTGAGCATGTCAGTTTAGTTCTGAAGGGGCACTGGTTCCTAGCACCAGCACTGGGTGTGTGTATGTACAGATGGGGCCAAGCACTTCCTCATGGTTCCTGTGGGTGATGGAAGAGCAGGATGGAGAAACACCTCATGGGTGTGCTGGCTGCTGGCATCGAGGGCAAGCAGGGCACTCAGTCCTGGGCTCCAGCCCCTGGCAGGATGGGACCATGTCCTTCTGCAGCAGCAGAGCTATGTAACATCATCTCCTGGGAGGAGGAGATGATATATTGATGGATGGAGCTCTGCTCCCTCTTGCAGGTTGGCGGGGGGGATTGCTGGAGGCCGCTGTGGGCTGCCAAGGCCAAATTTATATCTGCTGTCCTGCAAAAAGCTCTTTCTCCACCAGTGTGCTGGGACAGTGGCATTCAGCAGAAAGAACACCCAGGGCCTTGAGCTTGTCTGGGAAGGATGACAGCATGTTCTGACTACCCTGCCAGGCTGGCTGCCTGCAATGAGCATCCCAAAGGAAAGGTGCTGTTTGCTCCATTCCCACAACCACCCCAGTTTAAGGTGAGGACACTTGTTTACTTCCCTTACCCCGAGTCATGTTCTCTGCAGGGGAGCTGGCAGCACAGAGGGTCTTTGGTGAGGATTATCATACTTCAGCCCTCTCATTGGAGGCTCTTCCCAGCAGCTAAACTGGGAGGAGGTGGGGGATGAGTATTGCCCTGGGGGCAGGGAGAAGCACATACTCTCCCTTGCACTGCCCCATCTTTTCCTTCCTGCTCCATGTAGAAGGGCAGCAAGCAGGGACAAGGCTGCTGTCAGCAGGGTGACATGACACCTCCACAGATGCTTCTGACATGGTTCCCAGAGCGACAAAGTGCTTGTACACCCGTGGGAACAGACCCAGGCCCTGCCACAGCCACAGAGCAGCCCTGAGGCACCTCTGCATGCTTCAACCTGTGCCACAGATGCAAGTACATTGGCCTGGAGCAAGTGGTATAAGGGCAAAAAGAGGTAGCGATGGGGAAAAGAAAAAGGGACCCCTCCATCCTCAACTTGTGGCACGTAGTCAGCCAGCATCCACAGGGACACATGCATGGAGCAGAGCAAAATATATTTTCTGTGCTGTCATTGCCAGTGCTGTGGGACTCCCACCCCTCCTGCAGTGGATGTGTGGGCCAGCAAGGAGAGGTGGGTAGAGGAAATCAGCTTTGCTGTAATGTAGACATGATTTGGGAGGACACAGAATGTTGCTGTTTTAAAACCAACAGCATGTTATAGGCTGTGAAACAGCTTTGTCCCTGTCACCGGGGGATCATAAGAGTTGCTCCAGGTCTTAGGCTGGCAAATGTTCTCCCTTAGTGGCATGTTAGGTATAAGAAACCCTCAGGTTTGGAGGGGGTGTATGTCTGGACATTTGGAAAATATTTCAGATGTTCACACATACTTTTTAATATATACATATACATATATATATAAAAATATATATATTCTTTACTTTTTTTGTATCAGTACCAAGGCTCGCACACAGGGTCTGCTGCTAAGTTGCGAACCACACAGAAAAGGAGATAACGTATTTGTCACGTTTAGAAAGCGTTAACCACAAAAGACTGTTTGTTTCTTTTCTCTTCTTGTTCCTCCTTTTTTTTCCTCTTTTTTTTTTTTCTTTTTTTCTTTTCTTTCCAGTTGTAAATAAATAATGTTATGTATCAGTGTGCCTGAACCTTGCATACCCTTCTGGTATTTCCCACAAGCTCTCAGAGAGGCTAACTGTGATGACACTTTGGTACAATGTAGACGTCTATTTGGTGGCTCCTATTAAGATGCATCAGTGTAAAATGTTACTATATTCACTGTTTCATTGTAATTGTGTATTGTGAAAAATATACCTTTGGAAGGCATGGGGATTCTAGTACCACAAAAACTGTGTTGTATATAATGTATAGATTTTAAATGGAGATAATGAGCATCTGTGAATAATGAAATGTCTTTTTTGATAATCTTGAATGGTGGATAACCTAATAGCCTGCATACCAGAAGACACCTGTGATTGTTCTATTACTTGAATAGTCCTGCAGTCTTTTTTTTAATGTTTACAATTACCCAGTTTTAGAAGAGAGATTTTAATGCCATTGCCTGGTTACTTGTTTTATGCTGTAATCTAGTTTATTTTATGTAAAACGTATATTGGATGCTTTCATTTTTATACCTGCCTTAAACAATTTGGCAATCAGAATAAATAAAAAAAAGGTTGGTTTTATACTTTCGTGGTGCCTATGGCCCACTTTGAAAGATGTATCACAGGCGAGGACAGCAGAGGCTGCAGGTGCCACACAGGTACTAGTGTGTGTGTGTGCCCTGAGGCCCTCCCTGGGGCTCACCTACTGGTGTGTACCTGCAGCCACTCCTGCCTTTCCACCCGGGCTGGCCTCTACCAGCGGGCACTGTGGGGCCCAACCCAGATGGCAGTGGGCCTCTTTTAGTTGACCCTGATAGGCTTGAATAAGGCCCACTGTAACACCTTGGATGCTATTAGCGGAACTTACTTTAATAACTGGTTTAGAGCAGCTCTGTGTGCTGTAAATTATAGACAAATTTTTTCCTATAATATCTGTATTATTCCACCTCCAAAATGAATAGATGCCTAAAACCAGAGGACCTGACAAAAAAAAAAAAAAAGTCCTTTGCTGTGCTTAACCTGCATTACCACAAAGTACATATTTTATGTGACTACACCACGTGTTTTGTTACAGTGCAGTTAACACAGTGCACAGTAATATGAAATCACTAATCATGATACGGGGAAAAAAAAAATCAGATTTATTGGTCAGGTTTCCAAGGCTTTAACTTTTATCCTTCCTTTCTTATCCCTGTTATACTGATTGTCAAAACTGTTTTTTGAAGTTTTACTGTTTTGCTTGGGTTGTGTTTGTTTTTTTGACAGGGTGAATTACTGCAAGTTAAAGCTTGTTCTTGAAGTTGGTTCCATTTCTTCTACCTTGTGAATACATAATACAGAAGGATGAATTAAAGATTCCCAACAGACAAGCACACTTGGACTTTTTATATTACTATGATGAATCTGCCATTAATATTGCTACAATTGTTTTATTTTTATAGGCATAAAATCAGTTCCCTTAGTGACTAGTTATAAGGTTTATTGATTTTTACTACACATCATTCATCTGTGGCTTATTCTTATTGTCTTGTTCGGAACACATTCAGAAGTCTCACAGTGGTGGCATACTACAAATTAGCCTCATAAAAAATGGGAACGAAGGGGTGTTTTCTTTCAAAAGGGGATATTGTGAATGCAGGGCTCTTGAAATAATAAATGCCTTATTACTTCTATAGTAAAGGCTCAGATGACTTTTGTATTGAAATGTATCATTGATTTTGTTTTTTCCATCCTCAGCCATTAATGCTTCTGCAGCAAACAGGTTTTACAAATTCACGCTGTTGGGGACTTTGATTTAGTGTGGTTTAAGATTGAGTGTTGTAAGTAACTGGAATGAATTACTCTGATACAGCGTAAGCAAAAGTTAAATTTACAATTAATGGTACAGCTTTATTACATCCTTAAAGTCTGTAAGAGCAGCTAACATCCATTGCCGTTTATTGTCTTCCTCCACTTAAAGTTACTGTCTTCCCTCTGTTGTTACTGCTTTCCTTTTGTTTTAACACTTGCCATGCGACCTCCTTAGAGGCTGTGCTACAGTGAGCATGACTCCCTGGTTCAACACTTGCCAAAGCCAGAAGGGATCCACACATATGTCCAAGCACTGATGTGCAGCTGCCGTGGTCATTTTCAGCACTAATCATCCAAAGGATGATCAAACTGAAGCAGTAATAGGAAGAAGACAATTTATAAACCTGGCAGCTAAGGGCTGCAGAGGCTGGTCCCTGCAAAGGGGCAGCTGAAGCAGCATGGTACAAATGTATTTGCATTCTTTTCCACAGGAAGGACTTATGCTTCTTTTTGACCCCTCCAGGTGACACCTCTAACACTGCTCTTCTCGCAGCAGTACTCTGTGACCCTGCTTCTGTCTTTCATTCAGATGTTACTGATCTTGCAAAGGTGAAACAAGGCTTATGCGTTACACTAAGTTGAGTTTCTAGCCTGTCTGTGGAATGCAGCTACAGAAATTAAAGGTCTTTCAGTAGCAGCCCACCACACAGACCCAAAGAAACAGCCAGGGAGCTACTGCCTGTGGTGCTTGCACTGGGAAATATTGGATGTGAACAGAGAAGGGGTTGGAGGTTTTTGTCCTGAAACAGGACAGGGGTCTAACTGACTGAGCTGTCTGGCTACCAGGGCTGGATTAGAGCTGGGAAAATGGGGGCTAGGAGTAATATTTTTCCAGTTTTCTGATTTTAGATTCCCTGGTGGCTTTAGGAAACACCTGAGAACTCACAGAGCTAATTCTGTGCCATGTCATTCCCCCCTCACTTCTGAAAGGTGCACTGGTTAAGCTAGTCCTACTTGTCACTCTGGCAAGTGCTGGCAGGGCAAGTGTCCCCAAAAGACATGAAATTAAGAGAGCCCCTGAATGTAAAACACACCAGAGATTGTTGATAGCACAAACACTGGCATAAGCAAAGAACAGCACAGTGCCCTCCTGCAGCTCTCCACCCTGACTTTTCTCAGGGAACTGGCAAAAGAGTCAAGCAGGGAATCGAGTTTGTGTTTCCTTCAGGCATCACAGTCTTGTCGCTGTCTTTATCACAACCGGTAAATGTAATTGTCCTCATGTTTCAGTCTCCCAGTTTCACTCTAGTGTTTGCTTGCCTCACTCTGTCACTCTTCCTTTCTTCTCTCCCCTCTGTACCCTACTTGCCCACTTAATAAGCCCTCTCACATTCATTTGATATCATTAAAACTCTCTGCAGCTAAAAGCCTGCATATATGTGTGATCTCAACTTTACATCCCTGTTTTACTTTTCTTTCTCTTTCATCTTATCATGCTCCTCCTTTGACCTGTGGGGTTTTTTTCTGTATCTTATGATGTGTGTATCCTGTCTCTCTTCAGCCTGAAGTGTTTGGGACAGAGAACATGTCTCACTTCAAATTCACAGAGATCAGTTCATATTTATAGTTCTCTCTGAATAATAGCTATAGCATCTCATAGATGATAGCACAAGATGCTATGAGTACCTAGAGCAAACCATTATTAACAAAGAGCTTAAGATAACTGGCAAAAACTATTACAGTTTTAAAAGGTATTTTGAAACCACCTAATGGGTCAAAAGTTAGGAATGATACCAAGCCCACATAGGAAGTCTGAAGCTGTATCTCCTTGTATCAGAAGAAACTGGAGATGTACAGTCATTAATTAACAGACCAGCTTTGTTCTGCTTTAGAAAGAGAGCTCTATTTTCTTCATTTGTTTCCATTTTAGCCCTTTACCTAGCTTTCTGTACTAAACAGTCTAACATTACTCAAGGTGAACTACAGTTCTCCTTGATATAGGGGTTTTTTTGGGTTGGGTTTTTTTTTTGTTTTATTTTGGTTTTTTCCTGTCATAGCTTCAGTCTTTTCTGTAAGTTTTCTTTTAGAGAATGTTATTATTACCAAGACATGCTAGAGGTTTTCATTGAGGAGAGGGGACATAGCTGATGTTACACATGTTGCAACAGTGGGAAGGCAGACACCATTAAAATCCTCACTGGATTACTGGCTTTGTGCAGCATGTGCTAAATAGTGTTTTCAGCCTCAGTAGTAACTCTGAAACTTCTTCTCTGGACTGATAAATTAGCAAACTTAAGGATTTAGCAAAAGTAATTATTACTTGCAGCCTGACAATATTTATCATGCAGAAAGCTTGGGGGCTCTGGGGGCTGTGAAAGCAGATTTTGTTATCAACAGATGAACTCCTGCAGACCAAGCTAGTACCTGTAGTTCAGTTCCAGTTGCTTCATAGTCGTTCCAGCAGCATTCTGCAGTCATTTTGGATAGTATAATGGTGCATGTTAATTACATGAGTTTGAGTTTGCTGATGGTGGAATAATGCTTATTGCTTTGAGCATAATGCTACAGGATTTCTTAATGAAGTTGAATGCTTGCTTAAAAAAAGAAAAAAAAAAAGCTAAATCAGGAAGCAAAGGTTCTCTGAAAGCCTGGTTAAAGCCTTAATTCGGAAGACTAATTTTAAAGCATGCATCTTGACAGGAAGAGTGAATGACTGTAGTTCTCTTAATTGTTCTCAGGGCCCTGAGGGCACTACTAAGCCTTGTCAGCCCTGCCCAGACTCCCATGGAGCCTCCCTGACTCCAGCTCAAGGACCTAGGAGCCTGTTTCAGCTCAGCCCGTGGCTATCCATCTACGCCAGCCAGGGCCACCTGATGCCCTGGGCTGGGGCTGTACTCCAGCTGCTTTGCTCCCTGGCTGGGGTTGGTGAAACGGGACTTGCCAGCCCCCAGCAGCCCCCAGCCCTGGTGGTGCTCTCACAGTTGTGAAGAAGAATGTGCAGTTTCTGCTTTTACAGAACGTGGGTTTAATTTGTTTCTAATAGAATGGTATGCGGAGAATGGGCTTTAGTAAGACCCTTACTAATATTTTCTTAATTAGACAAATGAAAGGTTAAGGAGGAATTTTGTCGTTATGTTTCAAAGCAAATGCTACCAAATAGTGGAAATGAGATGAGGAGTAAAAAGTCATGGACTTGACTGATTGAAAAACTTCTTGCAGAGTTAACAGGCTGCCATAAGAAAAGCCAGTCCTTTTTTTCCTTTTTTTTCCCCCTTTTTCCTTAGTAATATAAACTGGTGTTTGAGAGTCCAGTGACACTAGAAATAACTTGAGGGGAGGGAGGAATTTTTAGTGCTTTCCATCCAATATGGGTGACTGAAAGGGAAGAGATTTGCAATTAGCTTTAAAAGGAGTTGGCCATTAAAACATGTGCTCAAAGTAAGCACCTTCCTTACACAGAACGTGTTTGACCTTGGTAAGGTCGCTATTCAGCAGTGGTCATCTCTGATGCCTGCTTCAGAAACATGACTCAGCTTCCTTCCTTTCAGGCTCCGTGTTCCCCAGAAGATAGTGGGAGAAATCAGATCAAGGGGTGGATGGACAGCAGGGACATTTGAAGTTTCTACTTTCCCATTGCTTACACATGCCAGAGCAAGGCTTTTATAATCGCATTTTGTCCACACCTTTTCCCAGCTCTGTCACTAAATCAGTTTAAGTGTTTGCAGGGATAAGCCTCATCTCGCCACTTATTTTTCAAACAGAGCTCCAGACAGGAAAGGTCATTAAAATGTCAGTGACACAATATGTCTCCCCATGCCATACAATAAACACAACAATTTAATACTAAGCTTTGCCACAAGTATCTTCTTTGCTGATTCATGATCTTCCTACTCAGAAAGAAGCTGGCTTCCTTTAACAGAGAATCTGCCAAAACCTTAGCCTCTGTAAATGGCTTGCAGCTTTGCTGAAACCAGCTGACCACTTTCCCTTTTATCTGCCAAAAGCTTGTCCCCGTTTTTGGAGTTACTTCCCTAAAGAACCAAGGTGCAGAAGAAACTGCTATAGAAAGAAATCACTAAAAATAGCAAAACAGACTCCACTTTTTGTTGTTTTTTGGTTTGTTTGGTTGGGGTTTTTTTCCTGCTGGAGCACCTCCCATTAGGCTTGGGTGTTTCTGCGACTCAGATGAGAATTAAGTCCCTTGAGGCTGAGCAGTAATTGCTATTCAGCATAGCTCCTTATTTCTTCCTTGAGTACATGCGCATAGAAGTCTCTCTCTGATGTTCATGTACCCACTCTCTCTTTTGTTAGAGGGTCACACGTAAATACTATGTGCATGATTTGATACTAATTTGGTTATGGAGTTGTTTTGTAGCGCCCTGGCAATAAAACAGATCTCTAGGGTACTAATGACTGCTCAGATTTTGAGTTTCATTACTGCACCTGACACTTTGGTCACAAGCTTCTAAAACCCATCCCACTTGTAAAAGGGTTATTTCTTCTAAGTTATGGATACACTAAAAGAGCAGTATGTGTATGGGCCTGGCAAATAATGAAAGATTTATGCAGAAAGGTGTGGGAATGGTAAAAGCTGGCTCTGATGGGTAGGGAGGGTAGGAGGCTTTGACGTAAAAAGTGACCTCGCTGAAAACATCTAAGTCTGCTCCAAAGACTCCAGGGATGAGCTCAGTACTGAAATACAGGGATTTGGAGAGTCACAGGTCCGTCAAGGTCACCCAAGCAGCACAAGGATTAGTGGCATCTTGTAAGTCACAATGACTTACAATGACAATGACAATGTAAGTCACGCAAGCACAGGTGGGTCCCCAGGCACTGACACTGGGGGCTGCAATGGATCCTGGTAAAGAAAGCTCCAGTACTGGACAGGCAGATCTTCTTTACACATCTAACATGGAGCAAATGCCCTGGGAGCCAATCTGGCTGTCCTAAAGCACTTAAGAGCTTGCTACAGGCTCACATGCTGCTGGTTTATGAGCTGCCATCTCAGCATGCTCTTTTCTTCAGTGGCACAGGTCTGCAGCATCAAGAGACGGGTTGTTCACAATCCGAAGAGTAGTTAGAGTCATTACATCTGAGCAATTTACAGAAGATGAGACAGGAGAGACCATGAGGCAACGTTAAAGTCCAAGTGTGGCCTTGACAGCTTTTTCTTCAGAAGACATTATAACTGTCCACTACTCACATGCATCTGCCCTGTCCCAAGGGAACATGATTTCACTAGCTTCCAACTGCTGTACACTGAGAGCCAGTTTTTTCTGTCTGCATGTGGAGACAGGAGTAAAGAGAAGTCCCTCTTTTACAGAGAAAGAGAACTTTATTGCAGAGTAGAAAATTATCAGCCAGGAGATGTATGCGGCAAACCAGAAGTGTGTGACTCCATTTGCACTTCCTCTCATGGCAGTGAGTTGAAATCTTTGGTCCCGTTCTCTATCATTGTTTGTTGTCATTAAGTAGATCAACTCTTACATTCTTTTGAGGGCCATTAAATGGCAGTATTAGATTACTAGCCACCAGTACAAATGACCCATATCTCCTCATTAATTGTTTGATACATGTTTAAGAAGCCATAGCTGTCAGAAGGATATTTCCATCATGGGACATGTTAGTTCTGTCCTTTCTAGATGCTTTTACTTTGACAGCTGTATTTTTAGGCATTATGCTTCAGCAGGCAGCTTAGATGAGCTCTTGTCTGAATCTTCAGATGAGGAGGCAGTATTTCATATGTTCCTAAGTTCAAAATTGGTACTAGACTTTCATATTAAGTGCTACATACTTTTAGTAACGTTCTGGGGGTGGGAGTTGGTGTTTTCTCTCTCTTTTTTTCTTTTTTTTTTTTTTTTACAAATACTGTTCATTTGAAAGGGAAAAATAAGCTTCCAGGAATTCAACTTTGTCAGCTTCGTTTTTTTTATTTTTCCCTATTTCTTTTAAACGTCAAAATTAATTCACAGGTCATTCAGATTCTTGCAGCATCTGGTAGCAGATCCAAAGAAAAACTAATTTCACAACAAGTCATTAATTTAATGGAGACAACATTTATCAACAATATGATTACCTCTCTAACTCACACTAAAGCTCATTTGACTAGTTTACAGTGGTCAGAAGGAAGAGAATCAAAAATCTTTCTATGTGAAATCTGTAAAGCAAACACATGACATTGGTTTCAGGAGAAGGTTTTGTCAGGGTAGCTAAGGGAAGTGAGGGATGCAGACCACTTTACCATTGTCCTTTCACACCCCCCATCCCTTTTCAGATTATGCTTTGCCCCTGGCTTGCTTCTTATGTTACTATGTTATGTTACTATCCATTAGTCCCAAGTGATAGCTTCAAGGCTGGATGCTCTACTTGAATCAACAGCTGAATTACCCCTATCTTCTGACACCATCAAAAACAAATTGCTAGCTAATCGCCAAGGAAAAGATACTTGAAGAACAAGATAGTTCTGTGACCAGTGTAGCTAATAAAGACCAGTTTTCATAGGCTTTCTTGCTGGTTTAGACACTCAGATGTTCAATAACGTGTGAACTTCTTATTTTTTTTCCTAAATGAGGCCACTATCAGGCTATCTCTCCTTTGCCTGCTTACCAATACTTGTGAAATTTCAGTGTCTTTGAAGTATCTGGTTTAATTGCAACTGATCAATGGACTCAGATGTTATGTGCAAGACAAAGGTTCTATGTATGGTGTGTGATCTGCAATAATCTCTCCTTGGCCTTGTTTTATGTGTATCCAGAGCAGTCAAAAGCCTTAAAGATGGCAGTGAGTAGAACAGTATCTTTTCCTCTCACAAAAATGGTGTGAGAGGCATGGGCCCTCTTTCTGAAATTAGTCCAATCTCTTGTACCATGCTCTGCACCACAAGTAAGATGCAAAACATTTCTGGCATCATAGCTGTTACGAAGAACATAACTGATTCATAATTTGTTTTGGTTTTGGGTAAAGCTGTGAACAAGGAAAACTCAAATAAGCTTGGGTCATGGCTTTTCACTCCTGAATCCATCAATAATCACAAGAACGTATAACTTTGAAGCAGTCCATTTTATTTATGTATTTAGCTGTGGGCTTTATGTGTCCCTATTATAGGCATAATACGTAGGCAAAAAAGCCTATATACATAGGCAAAAAAGGAGCCTGGATTTAACAAAAGCTATGGTTTAATGCTTTTGGGTGCAACAAACAACAATGACTTTTTTCTACTGTTTAAAAATAAGCTAGTTAAGATACAAAAAATAACAAAGAGTCATTTTTGAAAGTTGTGGGTAGTAACAACGTTATGGTTTCATTATCTAAAGTTCAGTCACAGCAAGGACAAAAACTGAAGAGCTTTTCAGTTTTGTAAAAAATCAATACCGTGTTCACACTAACGTTTACTTGCATAAAATATTGACTGTAGTCATACTGGCGGTTTTACATAGAGACTTAAAAGCAATCTTGATCATCTGAAAGGTTCTAATTGTTTTTCCCTTTTCCTGAAAGAGTAATGAAAGGACAACTAAAAAGCAGAACTATATAGTTATTTTATAACTGGCACTAACAAATTTCACCAATTACAGAGTCCATTCTGTAAGCAATGAATGTGTGGCTCCCAATTAATCTAGTGTAGCTCCAGGCAAGGTCTAAATCAGCTGGATACAGCTAAAGCAATTTGCACACGGCTAAAAGCAAATTGGAAAATAAGTGTTCCACGCTACTGCCTATCTTTCCAAGCCAAATACACAATCAGTATTCTGGCAGCAGCACTCTGTCATGTTATTTGCAGCTATCAATTTTAATTATAACAATTATTGATAGGTTGGGAAAGTGAATAATCTAATGTTCAAATGAAGTTGGCACAGCTGCTGGGGATCTTTTTTCCCTTTCATGCACATATACATTTAGTGTTAGGAAATACCAAGCATAGAACATATCTGCACCACGGTACTGAGCTCAGAAGACCAGCACGGAAGTTGCAGTGGTGATTTTTTTGTTTGTTTGTTACAACAAACATCCAGTTTAAGGATTCACTAGTCTGCTGTACAGGATGGTCCATATGAATTGGATTAGGGCATGAGAGGACTCAGTTGAAGAACACAGGCGAATACTTTCAAACTTGGGCACCTAAAGTCAGACTCCTGTTTTCTTACTTACCCACCCAAATGAATGACCTGTTCTCTATGGTGAGAGCACTGCTGTTGCCCATTGACACCAGCTATTTTGCTAACCTACTTACTTTCAGACACAAGCTGTTTCTTCTTTTAGAACAATGGTTCTCTTGGAAAAGAGAAAAAGCAAATATCCAGCCCTCGCTTCACTAACAAGCTTTATGTGTTTCAGCTATATAAATAGCTGAGGGAAGAGTACATCCTGACTTTAGCAGGGTCAAGTCAAGCCACAAAGGCTGAACACGAACATTCTGAATCTGAGTATTTGATACAGGCTGATCTGCACTGCTAGTCAAATGCCCTTTGTAGTGTTTCTGAAAACATTCTGTTTCCATTTGAAGTGATACAGTAAACATTCAGCTAATAACTACTGTACCCCAAAGCAGCCCTGAAAGGGTGCTGCAGACTGCATCTGGCTGGGAGAGCAACAGGAGAGTTTCCTCCACACCTCCTGCTCCCTGAGCTGTAACCTAAGGAGGCAGGGGGAAAAGCTTTGGCAAATTTAATTCCAGGGCTTTAGGATGCTGTTGCCATGTGTGCCCAGCTTGCCCAATGGCTGAATATGCCCATTGTGCTGGGGACAGGCACTGAAGCATGGCACAGAGCTGCCCTACATCTGCCATGGGCTGTGCTGACCCCAGCCCCAGCAAGGGAGATGGGGGCACAGCTGTGCTGCCTGGCTGGCTGCTTCTCACAAGGGCAAAAAGGTAAGGAGGGCATCTGGGGCCCTTCTTGCCTTTTTAAAAGCCTTAAAGCTCTGAGCTACCACTGAGGCAGATGGGCAGGATCAGATCCAGGGTCACAACATAACTCATTTACCCACTTTTGAGTGGTTTTGCAAATAATGGCCACTGAATAGCTGGCATAGCAGGTGGTGCAGTGCACTGATGCCCGGAAACTGGGCGGAGGAGACACTGGGAAGGAAGGTCAGCTGCTGCAATTAGTTTTATCAAGACAGAATAATTTCAAGGACCTGAACAAGGAGTTAGCTGTGCAACTCCCACTGTCTTGGCAAGGCCTGGGACAGCGAATTACCTGCTTTGAAAATGTGAGCAAATGTGTCCTTGAATTGGACAAGAAGATCATATTGCAATGGAAAAAAACAGAGGAAAAAGATGGCAAGGACACGGGAATGAATCCTGAATGTGCCAAATGTGGGAATGCCTGTGTCTGATAACAATATTGCTCTCTGAGAGGAAAAAAAAAATAGTGGAATGCTTAAATATATGTATGCATGCATGCCAGATCATCTGGTGATCAGATATACCTTCAGCACATGCACACACAGTGAGGGTGATACTGCTGTCTGACATGCCTCCTGCTCTGTCTTTTGTCTTTCTGAGGTCTTTTGTTTGGTGTTTAAATTATTTTACCCTGCCCACCAAAAATTCCAGCCTGCTCAGCTTGATGCTGCACAAACCCACAGAGATGTGCCCCCATACTTCACCTTCGTCCTTTCTTTCTCTTTTATTGTGTTGAGGAACACCCCTCCACCCCAGAAATTTCCTGTTTAATAGTATTTAGCACTATAGTATAGTTGGAATACAGAACCATGAAAAGTTATAGACTGCAGTCCTTTAATCTGGCATATAGCAGTGTGATTCATATTTTGTTAAGCCATAAATAGATAATCGCACAGCTTCTCTATTATTTAAAACATAGTATTAATATGAAAATTGCTGTGTCTGTCCATAACTTTGGGATCAGAAATGTACCTCAAGGGATCCTGCTCCTTCTGCAATAAGTGCTTTTCACTTCAGGTTAATATATATTCATTTGCCGTGTCAGCCTATGCAGATGGAGCAGGACTCAAACCACATGGGGTCAAGTAGGAGTCCAATTAGGCAAAGTTATTTTTAAGTTCTGGGGGGCACAGGGTCAGCACACTAGAGAGATTTAAGCACCTAAAGATGTAGATAGGTGTCATGTATTTTCAGAAGTACTATCACACTGCAGCGAAGGGGAGTTAGGCATCTGGCAACTATCTTGTGAAACACATTTTAAGTTTCCTGCAAAGCTTTCCTGAGAGCTCTTGGAAATCCAGCTGCTCCTGCCATAGGAGGGTTCAGGGCACATAGCAGAGGCCACCAGTAGTTTCACATTCCCACCCCCGCTGTCACAGGTCTGTTGAGATTTAGCTTCATGGCCAAGATTCATGCGTCAGCCTTCGGATGTGCTTATGTTGCTCAGGAGGACATACGTACATCATCAATCCTGGGAGTTCAAAGCACCAGGGAACAGATCAGGAGGCAGGAAAGCCAGTGGCCATGGGTGAGTAAGCTGCATGCAGGCATGCGTGGGGATCTACTCACTCAACGCTCTTCTCTGTGCTCTGCATAAAGGAAGGTCAAAGAACATAAACTGAACCACTTTGCAGCTAGCTCAGCCATCAGCAGTATCCACAAGCAACTGCCTAGAGAACAGCAAGAGCAGGGAACATATTTATGCTAATACTCCCCCATCTTCTGACAATTTTCAGCCAAGGGATTTTCTATCGTGTTTTTTCTATGCAATCATTTACAAACCTTTTTTCCCAAAGTGCTTGTTCAATCTTCTCTTGAATTCATGATAAACTTTTTGTATCCGCAATGTCCTCCTTTACCAGGGAGTCTCCCACATGCATTGTCCATTCCATTAAGACTCTCTGTGTGTCCTGGATGCAGTCTCTCTCATCTTTATTTGATGACCCTGGCTTCTTGTACTGGGTGCAACAGCAACTGATTTCTTCCCTAGTCATCTTTCCCATATAACTCATGATTTTATAGACTTTAACGTATTCCACCATAGGTAATCATTTTTCCACACTAAAGACTCCCAGCCTAATCCTTTTTTTTTTTTTTTAATTTATTTTTCCCCCTATATTGAATCTATTAATCATCCTTGTCATTTTTCTCTGAACCTTTTCTATTTCTAGATAGTTGTTGAGATTCATAGCTATCTTTTGATTGTACAGCAGCCCATTTATTCCTTTCTTTAACTTCCTGGAGTTTAGCCAGTGATTTTCCTATATGTGTTTTCAATATGGTGAGTTTCTTTAAAAGGCATGGTGAAGTTCCCTGTCAAAAGCCATTTGGAAACCCAAGCAGACAATACCATAGGGGCAATCTGGTTGAATCATCCTTTTCTATATGCTCCTTGATCTCCTGATTGTCAAGAGATTTGTAAGGCAGGAATTCCCTTGCCAGGAAAGGTACACAGAAGCCAAGCCTGGAAATGTGTTTTGTGTTGGTATCCAGTATGAAGGGGAAGTAAAGTTGTTTAGAGTGATGGGCACTTTGACATTTTAATCTAGTTCTGTGTATTGTTCTGTGATTATATACAGATTTAGAATAGGACATATGAGACATAATCCTTAGGAAACTTTTTATGACACAATTTAGAAAGATAAGAAGCATGTATCCTCAGCCATATTTCATTAAATATACCTCCTTTTTTTCACACCTGTTTTGTTCTTAGCATTGCAGAATAATTTCTGCTGGAAGAGACCTGTGGAGATACGTAGTCCAACATCCAGCCCAAAGAAGGTTCGACTAAATGAGGTTGCTCAGAGCTGAAGATATTTATCTTCAAAGATGGAAATCCCACACCTCTCTAGGCCGCTATTCCAGTATTTCACCACCTTCACAGTGAAAATTGCCTTTATTATACCTAGTTGAAATTTCCCATCTTCCAGCTTGTATCTTTTTGTCTTTTTTTCTACCCTGTCTAGCTTTGGAAGACTAGAGTCTTCTTTTGGAAGACTAAAGTCTGGCTCCACTTTCTGTACATCCTTCCATTAGGTAGCCATAGACTACAGTCAAATCTCCCTTCAGCCTTCCTTTCTCAAGCCTGGAAAAACCCAGTTCTTTTTAACCAAAAAAGAGGTGATGCATTGGTTTCGCAGCAGCAGCAGCAGCAGCATGTTTCAGTTCTTGCTCTTAGTAATGAATGGGACAGGGCCAGGATGTGAGTGTTACCCACATGGTATTGGAAGAAATCCTTAACAAGTTTTTTAATTAGGTTACTCAAAAACAGGTGGTTAGATCTAAAGAACTGCACTAGAAGTCAGTAACTAATTAATTCCTGAAGCGTTGCTGAATGACGTAATATGTACAATACATACCAGAGTAGAGACCATGTGCACTACAAAGTTCAATCCTAATAGAATAATGACCCCAGAGGCGGCCATCAAAAGCTAGTAGAAATTAAAGCAATTCAGGATGCTCTAGCTTAGATTGAAGTGATTTCAATGCCATCATCCATCAGAGTGGATCTGCAAAGACTTGCTGAGGTTTTGACTGCTGGTTTGCATACCTGAGGTCTTACAGCCTCCAGCAGATGTGTGTTGCTCTTGGGAAGGGCAAGAAGGGATGGCACTTCACATGAGGGAGGCAGAGAGAGCCTTCACCATGGCAGTGGGTATTTGTTCTTCTGTTGGACAGTGTAGACACTACACCACACAGTTTTCTGCCATTTCACTCTTTCAGATATATAGACCTACCAGTGGGTAAAGTGGGAAGATGATGTGAATATTTTCAGTCTGCTAGTGATGCACAGATTAATCTCTCAGTCACTACATAGAGCACACTGAAGTACATTTCCTAGAGTGTGGGTATGGTGCAAGGTAGATAAAGGCAAATCAGCTGAAATAATTGTGGAGAACAACAAAAAAAACCCTAACCAAGACCCTCTCCAGAACAGCTGCTTTATAAAATTCCTGCTATTTTAATAGGAAATAAAATTGGCAGCTCACATGAGACTTTGACCACGGCAAATCCCACACTGACTGTCTGCTTAGATTGCGATCCAGATATGAAATCTAAAACATTCAGAGCCAAGAATTTTAATCCAGATTGTGTCTTCACGTCTACAGTCCTGAAATTTATTGCCCTACTCTACCATTTCCAGAAAGTGTGTTTAGTGAGTGTCAGATGAGGAACAGTGTTGCAGCTCCAGTTTTCTTTCAGACAGGTACATGACAGCAATTCAGACCACAGAGGTAACTCCAGATAACACTGTTTGCCTGAACATATACTGATGTCAGCTGCAGGAAAAGTGGGTGAGTCCTCATGTGTTTGGCATGCCGTTCAGTGGCCTTTACACCTGTAGGTGGTATCTTTCTGTATTGGCTTGTTCACAAATTCATTTCAGTGGCTATCGGAGTTCTGTAAGGCTCTTGTGCAGGCAAATGCCACAAACCTCCTTTAAAAGTATATTATTAGTAACTGCACGTGTGTGTGTAAGAAATAGTTCTGAGTAAAGAGACCAACTGAAATCTGATCCATTAAGTATTTCTAGTACTGAATATAGTATTTTTTTTCAAAGTGCTTACATTTCACATATGCCTTTGTTCATATGTTTTTCACGGAGAATATTAGGACTCTGGTAGAATACTTCATCTTGGCTTTCAGAGATACGAGTACTAAAAATACAAAACAATATCAAGCAAATCTGGACAATGTGAAAAATAAATAATAAAAAAAAGTAGCAGCTGAGGGTTTTCTAGACAAGATTACTGCTGAGTGTGACCTAAACTGAGTAATGCATCAATTTAATGAGAATTTAAGTCTCTTACAATGGGTTTGTAATGTGATAGAACATCTGTAAAGTGTCTTTCGAAAAGGAGGAGAAAATTGGATCTGATGCGAAATTTAAAGGAATAAAGGCTCATTAAAAAGCTTATAGCTAGACCTAATTTTACTGGAGGGGGGCCAGTGGAGGCCACAAGGATGAACAAGTATCTGAAGCATTTCTCTTATGAGAAGTGATTGTGGGAGCTGGGCCTGTTTAGTTTAGTCTAGAGAAGAGACACTGAGAGGGGATCTCATCAATGCAGATCAATATCTCAAACGTGTGTGCCAGGAGGATGGTGCCAGACTCTTTTCAGTGGTACCCAGCGACAGGACAAGGAGCAATGGCCATAAACTAAAACACAAGAAGTTTCACCTCAACATGAGGAAGAACTTATTTCCACTGAGGGTGGCAGAGCACTGGAACAGGCTTCCTGGGGAGGTTGTGGAGTCTCCCTCTCTGGAGACCCTCAAAACCCACTTGGACACGTTCCTGTGTAACACGCTTTAGCAGGGGGTTTGGACTAGATGATATCCATCCCTTCCAACACTAATGATTCTGTGATGCATATATATTCGTAAGTATGTGTGTCTGTGCACATATATGTGTAAAACTACATTACAGATTTTCAGACAGTTAAATACATGTTTTATTTTTCAAAGGCATAAGTAAATTAATCAGTTAACTGTTCTGTAAGTTTAGAAACCTGAGTAAAGGCTATTTTTTAGCTAAACCATTGAGGATCCAGGAGTCTCATCAGCGTATCAGCAGCATGTGGATGTAGAAGTGGCAACAGGCTGTTGACTGCTGTTCCAGAGTGCACCCCAGCAGTGGCTGATGCCTGTGTCAGGTTTCCCTTCTTGCACCAGAAGCAATAAATTGCACCAGTGTCATCAGAGCAGTGAGACAAACCACCTTCCCTGGCACACAAGGAGAAGGACAGCAGCTGGTGGAGAGCTGTGGGGTGACTCTTAGTTGAAGGACACCTTACAGGTTTTGGGGAGTGTGTTTGGTTCCTCTCATTCATCACTATTTCTAATTTGTTTTAAAACATTTTAATGTGTGTAGGATAATCTGTTGCCTTTCAGCAAGTATTTAGCCAATACTCCAGAGAGGTCCTGCCACTTTTCTTCCCCCAGCAGTGTTATTTGGCCTGGGGCAGTGCCAGCCAAGTGCTGGCTTCAGGGCAGCAGGGGTGGGATTTTCTTTTGTATGCACGGCAGCTTCCTTTGGGCACTTTATCTCCCACCTCCCGGCCATCTGCTCATCACGTGCATTGAGTGTATGAATCTGCTAATGCAGTGCACATTTTGAGAAGGTAGGAGTCACCACCACCAGCAAGGTTCAATGGAATGATAAAAATGCCGTAGTAGCCAAGTTTATTTTGTTGTTCTGACTCTTTTTTTTTTCTTTTGCTACTTCAGTTCCATTCCCTTCTCAGCAGGTGAGTTATACAGATTTACTTTCACTGTGTCAGAGATGCTGACCTCCTCTAGTTAATTCAAATTCACAGTGATGTCAAGGGTATAGAGGTAATTTGGCCCAATGGATCAAACACAGAGTAAAAATGTACTATTCCCACAGAAATTAATGGAATTTGTTTTCACTTATGCAGGGCTTACTGTGGTTCAGTGACACTGAATTTCACAGATTTGCATTGATTTGCTAATGAGAAATTTACACCACCATTTACTTGCCTCTAAATTTGACCCTTTCACTTCAGCTTGAATTGATGATTACTGTGGGAACAGAAGAAACTGGATTCACTTCTCTGGAGTGTACACAATTCTGTGAGCAAACTATAGAAAAAAATTGAGGGCAAAGTAATCCAAGGATTAAAAAAGAGTCAGTGAACAAACAGCAGCAGAAAGAAATAGCTTATCACTGTGACTAGTATGTGATCACCAGCACTCATTCCTAAATGCCGGGGAGCTTCAATGTGAAAATTTAATGTGCTATTGGTAAGGGCTGGGCATACACAAATCTGATTTTAATAAGCTCCTGAAAGGTGGTCTAAACCCCAGCCAGATTCCCTGGCTCCTCTGCAGAGGGCTTTGCTGCAGGGATCCCTCCAGGAGCTGTCTGTGGGGTTCTGGACCCTTGCACACTGGCTGCAGCACGAGAAAAGCCTGCACAAATCACATCCTTCAGACCTGAGCTGCAGTGCAGGCACCAGGGGTTCGGAAGCAGTTCACAATGTGGCTCTGAACCTTGCTGCACGGCTGACCTGCTTTAACTAAAGGAAAGAAAGCCCACATTAACATGTGAGCAAAGGAAGTCAAAATGATCTCATTCATAGAGCTTTCTCCCATTTGTGTAAGGGGAGTTGGCCCCCACAGAATAGCATGTCTTTCTCTGGGCCACACAGGGCTGTCTGCCTAATTTTCCTCATTCTTAACCTTTGCCTCTCCGTGGGACTGAAGTGCAAGACAAAGGCGGGACGCTGCATTCTTCCCTTATATCTTAGCTACAATAGTGAGGAGGTGGCAGGGTTAAAAATGTTTGCACGCCCATGGGACAGCTTGAATGTACAGAGCTGTTCTGGCTTTGCTGTCTGTGAGCTGCAAGGACTGAGTGACTTGAGAATATGCATGCCCATGAGTCTGTATGTAGCAGGCAGCCACAACTGCCTAAGTTTAAGTTATTGAGTTTAAATTAATGATAAAAATTATCTTCTAAATAATAAAACTCCCCAAAGCAAAACTTTAATCTAATACTACTAATTGCCTTTGAATTAGTTCTTCTCTATAATGCCATATTAGCACAGCAGCACATTAATTATTGAGCAATATTTAAATCATTCTGAAGTAAGTAATACATTCATTTGCCACCTCCTTTAGATAGGAAATATGTTACATTTTTAAAATCTTCATTATTTAAAATAACATCTTTTGTTTATCCTTTTGCATTAAATAGTTGTGAATTTTTGTGAAGACAATGCTGCAATTGATCTGCAGGTTCAGAACAAAAGTGTTTGTCATATTTATAATCTAATAACTGAAGTTTTTTATAATTATGCCTCTTAGCAAAGTGTATTCCTGCTATTTCATTGCTGTATTGTTGGACAGCTTAGTAAATTGTTTTTTAAAGGAGTCTACCTGGATTGAATTAATTATTTATGACACTAATAAACTAAGTATTCATAAAACTATATTGATTGTGCCAACATACGTCTTGAATCTGTCTCTCTGTTGAACAGCTAATACTCATATTCTTCTGAAAAAGAATGCAGCCTTTCTGTCACTTTATGTGCTATATATACAGTGTAAAAGATTAAATTACCTTGCCTAAAAGTAAAGGCAGGGATATACTACGGTAGAAATATATGAGCAACAACTTTATTCCTTCACTATTTTATTATTCTACAAAACCTATTTCTTCTCTTAAAAGAGGTTTTGGTATTTTGTAAGACATCTTTTGTGTTGCCTATAAGAAATGCATTAACGTATGTACTCCATTGAATTTATCAAACAAATATTCCTCTTATCTCCTGGGGGTTTTGGGTGTTCAAGCAAGAGATTCAGCTCATCAACAGAGAGATCTTAAGGTGCAAATCAAAACATCATGGCCTACGTAAATAAACTCTCACACACAGCTGAACATATTCACAAACAAACCCCTCAGAGAATATACGTATGTTCACCTTAAAGGGCAGGCTAGTGAAGGTACTGACACTACAGTCATGCAGGCCATCACTGTGCTCAGATTCTGTATGCATGTGTGTGTGGGAAACAGTATTAGACACATATGGGGTCACTGGGAAAACGGAAGAGGTACCATTCTTGGTGCTTGCCCTGACATACATACCGATGAGATTCTTTGTAATTTAGATAGGGTTTTTCTTATCTTTTTCCCCTCCAATTTCATGAGTTATGCTATAGGGTGCTCTAAGGCGCAAATGAACCTCCAAAGAGCTTCTTGGGGACAAAATGAGTTATTGGAGCATCTACCTTTACTGTACCATGTTGCATGACCTGTCCTCAAGTGCTATACACAAACTTTGGAGTCACTTCCTTTGTGCCCAATATATATGGTGTTAAACTGAAACCAGTTACAGGAAGTCACAATTAGATCAAACCAGATACAAATTCTGGATGCTAGAAGTTTTACTACTGTCCTTGGCAAAATTGTGGTACAGGTAAGCTATTATATCCAGGCGTGTGGAGGACAAGAATTTGACTGGGAAAAGCCAACACAGATTTACCAAGGGTAAATGGTGTGTGACTAATCTGGTCACCTTATAAAGAGAAACAACTTGTTCAGTAAGGAATGGAGAGCTGAGGACATCACTTAGCTTGATTTTAGCAGGGAGTTTGACACAACTTCCCACAATGTCCTTGCTGGTAAGCTATTAAAGTATGAACCAGGCACTTGGACCACAAGATATGTGGAAAACTGTCTGAACTGACTGGTGGTGGTTACTGGCTCTAAGTCAAACTGTCTGCCACTCACAACCTGAGCTCCTTAGGGTGAATACTGCGACCAGTGGTACCCAATATCCTTATAACCGACCAAGATGATAGTACTGAATTCACCTTCTCCATGTTTGTGTATAACACCAAAATGGGAAGAGCTGTGCATATACAGGAAGGGATGACCACTCTAGAGAGAGCCATTGACAGATAGAAAGATTGCATTGTAAAAAACTGCATGAGGTCAAAGGCAAACATGAACTCTTGGGACACAGTTATCAAAAGCAAAGGCACAGGCTGAGGTCTAACTAGAAGGGCCCTGCAGTTCTTGGTGGGCAGCAAGGTGAGCATGAACTAGTAGTGTGCCTTGGTAAGGCAGGCCAGTCCTGGGACAAATCTTATACTACCCTTGACAGTAGCCTGAAATCTGGATAGCCAGACTCATATACCATGTCTGACAAGCTCTATTTCTTCATTATCAGATTTCTCCTTTTTAGCCATTTCTTCCATTCTGGTGCCTCCGAGTTTGTATTCCAATTCTGACTCTTATAGCATCCATTCTGTCTTCCTCTGGATTCCTTACTTCAGGATCTTTGCATCTAGTTGCATGAAAAAATGATTTTTTTTCACTGAGCGAGATGGTATTTTGTCACATAAACTTCTGACATTTAAATCTTCTGGACAATATTCCTTTTGTGAGAAAATCCTTTAACTCTATAACCTCAGCCTTCATTAATACTTGGATTCATGTTGGAACTATGCCCTTTTCCACAAGCTGTAAATTTCTCCAGGTGACTAATAACTGCAGAATGTTCAAGTGTTTGATGGATTATGAAATTGTTTAACTGACCCCCTTGTAGGGCAGGATTGCAGAGAACATATGGAGGGAAATCTAACATTGTGTCTAATTCATGATCCTTCCATGAATTTGTTAGTCCCCTATTGAAAATTATGGAAGGTACCATAATATTGTATAAACATAAAAGCTCTCAGCAGAAATTTCTAAGGGTAAGACTCCATATAGCAATGGCGTGTTGTTTTGATAGACAACCTCAGAAAGAAGACAGAAGAAATCTTCCAAAACAGATCTTATAATATTGAAAGATGCAATCTTTTTTTCTCAATACTGAGATGATATAATGTATAGAAGACTCCCAAGAGGGACATATTTTTGTAAGCACATGGGATTAGAGTGGAATTTTAGAAATTCCTAAAATCTATCTTCAAATAAATTCTAGATGCAATGATTTTCTAATGATGCTCACACTCTTCAACAACATAAGGGATTTCTGTGTAATCACTACTAGAAATCTTTGCAAAACTTTGAAATCATTGTTTTCGGATGGAGACTATGGACAACAAGCTGCACTTGAAACTTAAAGGAATCCCTACAACAAACTACAGTTTGGTCTTGATGTGCATAGTAGGAAGGGAACTCACCTTTGGGCCCAGTAACTTGGGTCACAGGCCCTAGGCAGGTTTTGCATTTTCCCCCACCTCCCCCACCCCCAGTTAGTAATTTCAGGGCCTTTTTTATAACTTCTTCCTCATGCGGTTGTGACTAGTATTTCCCTCATGCTGGGATACTTTCTAGGTGAATTTGCAGTCTTTTGTTTCCAGTTTCCAAGCACCTGAGACTTTGTGCCTGCCAGGACTTCCATGCACACCTTCTGGCACATTCTGGATCTGAGTTGCCTATGATCCTCAGCTACTACCTCTTTCTGAATGCTAATTTTGGTGTTGGCACTATTCAGCAATGAATAGAAAGAATAGCTGTATCACTGGAGCACTGAAGAGTTACTATGTTGTTCAATCTGGTCTGAGGACATCATTGCACCTTTTGGGACAGAAAACCATTTCTCGGTATGTGACACATTATTTCCAGTGTCTGTACATTACTGATGAAGTAATGTCTATACATCACTGTGCAAAAAAACATGATGATTTGTTTGCATCTTATTTAGTCAAAACACACTGTATTTCAGACTCACCATCCCTGACACTCTTCTGGATTTTTTCATCTCACTTATGCTATAAAATCAGGTACCTAATTTTCTTAGCCTGAATGTAAGAGGTCAAAGGAGATATTTTGCTAACTGTTTTTACCAAGAACAATTAGACTGAGCTAATGGAAGCCAGTTGTCTTAGTCTTTCTTTGATAGCTGGGTATAAGCCATTTAACCAGGGTATCAAAAAGGTGAGTAACCTGGCAGGGGTGAGCAAAGTTTTACAGGAAGATGGATATATTCTCCAGATCTGCCTGCTTTCTCTCTCTACTTCACTGATGAACTGGCCTTGGAGAACAGGAGAGTAGCAAAGAAGACTATAGGTGCCTCAATCATAAATTGAACCTGCAGAATCACTGAGGAAGGGAGGATGAACGTTGGTTGAAAGACACACATAGATGTTCTTGTTTCTGCATGGATCTGTGAGGCTTCTGTGCTGTCCAAGAATGAAGTGTTTTAAAAATTCATCTACAGACCTTGTATGTTCTTTTCTTTAGTTATAATTTCCAAGGAGAAAGACTTTTGACCAGAGTTCCACGAAAAAAGAGCTCTTGGAAGTCTGCACGAAATACCAAGGAAACTTTGTAAGGGGGATCTTCTCACTGACCTGGCCAAGACCCTCATCCCAAGGGAGAAGGCGACTCTCAACAAAGAGTACACACCCACGATACATCCAGGTGGCTCAAAGGTAGAAAATAATTGGGATCATTTGTGTGGGAAATCACAAGGTCCAAACCCTGGGTAGCCTGGTATTCAAGCATGCGGTAAGACTCAGCTGGTGCTTGCGTGTAAATAAAGCAAGAGGTGAAAGACCAAGATGGGAAGGTAGCATTTCTGTCAATGGAAATGTATCCTCTGGAGCAGGACAGGAAGAAGGACCTTGTAGGGAATGAGAGGGTAGGAGACACCATATGTTGAGGAGGACAAGGTAGATGACTAGGATTTGGGGAAATCCTGTAATGAGAAAGAGATAAAGAGAGGTATTCAACGTCAAGGAAAAGGAGACTTTGGGGACAAAGGATAAAGAAGGATGAATATGGTAAAGAAGAGCAAGAAAGAAACAGTAGAATGAAATGGAAAACAGACAAAAGAAAAGAAAACAAAAGAAAGATCATAGGAGAAGGAGACAGAAAGTGTATGGGTCAGTGAAGGATGAAGGGTACAAAACCAGTGAGGAATGAATGGAAAAGAAATGCTTTTTTCAGAGAGAAAAAGAACAAATATCTACAGAAGAGAAAGGTAGAAGAATAACATGCAGAACAATAAAAAATATAAGATAAATAATGGAGAAGTGAATGGAATGAATCAGAACTAATAGAAAAGAAATGAAGGGGGAAAAACCTGAAGAGAATAAAAAGGTAAGTTGGCATTCAGAAAAAAAGGATGACTGATTTTAATGGTATTTATTTGTTTGTCTATATTTTACAGTCTTTCTTCTAGAGGTGTATCTTCCTGTATTTTCATATTAAAAGTAGTGGCTGCCTATAGACTATTGTTCAACATTTATTGCATTTCATGATTATATTGCTTGTGGAAAAGCTTTTACTAGTGCTACTTTAATATAATCTGAGTAGCAGAAGAAATCAGTAGGAAAGGATACTCTATAGGAAAAGTCACATATCCTCAACCGCCATTATTTTTTCTAATGATTCTTTCAGAGTAGAATTGAGTATAATTTGACGTCTTTTAATTAAGAGGCCAAAAAAGAGCTCATCTCTTTTTGAGTCACACTTTTTTCTTACAAGCTCCCTGTTTACAGCCCATCTGAAATCTGAGGGTCTCATACCCTGTTCTACACACCGCAAAATCAGCAGCTTATATTTAAGACGTTTTGCTTCTTTTCTGAATCTCTTGCTAGTGTACTTAGCAGAGAATGATTAAAACCTGTGCTCTGTTAGAACTGTTGCAGTGTTTAAACAAGGAAGTCTGTGTTTGTTTAAGAGAATGGGGAAATGGTTATCTTGACAGATTAGACTAAAATAACAGGACAGTCGCAGTCTGGCACAGATGTCCAAATTTGCCACTTGGCTGGTTTTTTGGGTCCTCTAAACAAAACTTGCTTGTGTATTTGTGCTTTTGCTCTGTTTGACACCTGACTGAGGAATGTGATTGAGTACTACTGCCAGGGATTACATGTCTCTCATGGGCAAGTGTTCACAGGGCTGAAATTTCTTCATGTCTGTTGAACTGTGTCATAGCTTGCTAAGGAAATACAAGAGGAACATCTCAAAATGGATTTCAAGGGCTTTAGCCTTTGCAAAAATGTTGGTTTATGATGAAGAGGCTGTTTTGGATGGAAAAGCAGTGAACTTTTTTTTAAAACTGAGTTTTCTAGTGTCTCCATTCACTTAGTGGCAGAACATGTGGAAGTTAGAAACATAGAAGCTGTTTGCAAGACACATTGCAGCCTCCCAGATGCAAAGCACATCTCAATAGAGAGAAATGTTACATCCTTAATCAGTGTGAGATGATAATTTTCTAATACATTTAAGATGCATGTTTCACTTGATAAATCTATACAACTGTCTACTCAAACACTTTATCAATTTCCATTAATATTATAATTTTAAATTAGTTGTTGTCACATTACTTCCATAATAGAAAAGGCACTTCCAAAGCCACTGCTATTTTCATATCTTTAAAAACCTACTTATCTGTAAGTAAAGTTTCGCTCTGTTCAATTCATGTTAAGCCTAAAAACAACAGCAAGAATTTGTAAGATTGAAGGTCATTGACCTTCAAGAAGAGGTCACTACACTGTTCAGGTTTATATGCATGTAAGGGCTTGTATTTGCATAGTGTCACATGTGAGAAAGGCTTTGCTTGGTGTGCATATTCCATTAAATAGAGTATATGTCCTTTTAAAATATATGGTTTGTACCAAACTGGAGTGGGCTGGAAGTACGTTAAAGATAGGACTGGAGTGCTAAATAACCTTCACAAACTGGAAAAGTACTGTGCAAACCATACACAAAACGTCATGCATAGGTAAGGAAAATAAATTGTTCAAGTAGTGGTTAGGAAGTGACTCTGTAGGGATTTATCATCGATCAAAGTGAACAATGTCAACGTCATGCTGTTGTGAAAGCATCAACACATGATGCTGGGGTATGAAACAGCATGAAACACATGAAGTAACAATCCCCTTCTACTGAGCAACAGGAAGAAGTCAGCTCCGTGCCTTGTCTGTCTTTTGACGACTACACCTCAAGACATGGATTGAGCAGAATGAGTCTGAATGAGAATGAGAATGGTAAGAAATGGTGGATTTCAGTTTTGAGAAGAATCTGATCAGAGGTGAAAGTCTTAAAACAGTATTAAATTAAAAATAAAAAGGAAAGTGACTTCACTTCTTGGCTATTGTGGGTAGACTGAGAAGTGAAGGAAGGGGGTTCCAGCAAGGGAGATTTAAATTGCCCATCAGAAAAGCATAAAAGACTGTTAAGGACTGTCCTACAATGTCCTACTAAATGTTCTTGTAGCCCAAAATACTAGCCATCTAGGCCATCATCTATAGCTGATTTTTGAAACATTGGTAGGGTATTAGCTCTATATATAGAAGGCTATATATGTGTGTATATATATATATAAGGCTAACAATTCGTGCTGAAATTTAGCCAGCATCCAGTATCTATTTTATTTTGTTTTGTTTTGTTCTTAATTTTAAAGTTTGTGGTGATATCTAAATATTCCTAAGAGGGCTTTTTAGTTTTGCATGTATGTTTTAGTACACTAAATGACGATGATCCTCTGTCACTGGGAGAGGTGTTTATGAGCATGTTATAGATACACTTGCTGCTTCCACCATATATTTTTGTTATGTCTGCAGGTTTCTGGAATTGCATGGGATGGATAGGGCAGTTGTCCTTTAGCTTGTATTGGGAAAACATTTTTGTTTTTTCCTGTTGTTTTCAGTTGTTTTGTTTTGTCTTTACAATTATCTGTCACAAAGATTTTCTCAGGCTGAGTTCCATGGGGTTTTGTTTGCAGTGCATGATCACAGACTGGGTTTTTCAGCTATTACAAAGTTGGATGATCTCTTTGGAAAAATAATTTATTGTTGACTTGCCCAGCGGTATCTTGTGGGACTAATTAATTAAGCCTTGCTAACTTTCTGTAGCATTTAGTGCTCATTGATTTACCATAGATATAATCCTTGTGCCATCTTGGCTCTGGACACAAACAACCCTCCATGCATGTCATCTATGAATATCTAAGCTGTTTATTTTTTTCTTATCCTTTTTATACTTGAGAATGAATACAGGTTGCAGGAAAAGGATGAGGCTGTGAAAGAAATATGCTACTTGAGCTGGAAAATTGTATGTATATGATTGGACTTGCTCACATACTTCTGTGGTGACTGCTGACCTTCCTTTAAGAGGAAGAGGAAAAGGAAAAAGGAAAAGGAAAGGACCTGTTTTGGTCATCAGCTGGCTGAACATGAGCTAGCTTGTGCCCAGGTGGCCAAAAAGGCCAATCCTGGCCTATATCAGCAATTGTGTGGCCAGCAGGGCCAGAGCAGTGATTATCCCCCTGCATTGGGCACTGGTGAGACTGCATCTCGAATCCTGTGTTCAGTTCTGAGCCCCTCACTACAAGAGAGACATTGAGGTGCTGGAGTGGGTCCAGAGAAAGGCAACAGAGCTGGTGAAGGGTCTGGAGCACAAGTCTGATGAGGAACAGCTGAAGGACCTGGGGTGTTTAGTCTGGAGAAAAGAAGGCTCAAGGGGGGGAACTTATCGCTCTCTACAACTACCTGAGAAGAGGTTGTAGTGAGGTGGGGGTTGGTGTCTTCACCCAGGTAACAAGTGATAGCAGAAAATATAATGGCCTCAAATTGTACCAGGATGGGTTTGGATATTAGGAAATATTTCTTCACCAAAAGGGTTATCAAGCACCAGCACAAACTTCCCAGAGAATTGGTAGGGCCACCATCCCTGCAGGTATTTAAAAGACATGTAGATGTGGTATTTATGGATTCCTTCCATCTTCTATTTTTTTCAGATTTTCTAAGAAAAATGAGCATAGAATGGGTAGATTTACTCCCCAGCAAGAGTGGGGAACACCAGAAAACCCCCTCCCCCCATTTCTGTTAAATTAGAAACATACTGTTATATTAAGGAGAGCTGGGGAACAGTGCAGTGCACTAGGCTTGCCCATCCATACTGACACAATGCCAGGGCTGCCTTAGCCCGGTTTTGTCCCATACCATCTGCTGGGTGTGGGATGCAATTGTACCCAGGTTGTAGGTTTGCCTTTGGCCACCTTCTTTTGAACAGTAAGATAATTTAAAGGAAAGGATGTGCGCTATTCTGTGTAGGTTGACTTCATTGATGGAGAATGGCCTTGGGCACATTGAATTTACTACCATGTTGTAGGCCATCTGTCCTGGGCAGACAGGAAGACATTCATGTTTTACCTCTCCCAAAGAAGTTTACATATCAAGGCTGAGGTCAGTGCAAGGTCATGGTGAAAAGTCTTGGCCTCTAATTGTTTATACAGTGACTACCCTTCAGGTTTGTACAAATCCACCAGCTTCCAATGTAAGCAGTACTTTTGCTGTTGAGAGCACAAATACTCACCAGTGATAATTACAGGAAAAAACCATGGAGCTCCTCATTGAGTCCCCCTTTACAAAGCCAGCTTTGTCCTACAGTATAGTATCTATGTTTGGATGACACTAAAGGCAAAAGCTGGAAAACCATAGCTGATTTTATTTCTCAGTAACCACTAGTATGCCAAAATACAGAAAGAATAATCTCAACCTCAGCCAGAGTTTTACAGCCCAGACATCCCAATAAACTGTAAGCATGTTGTAAGTGCTGACCGTTGTGCAACCACTCTCCCCCAGCAAAAATAGCTGTCAGCACTGTGCTGTTTTTTTTCCTGATTAGATGATTCTTAGAGACATTGACATCTCACAGAAAGAATAATGCACTCCCCTGGAGACCTGGGATTTAACCTTGAAAGAATCTACTGTGACTGAGCAGAAATCTGTCTGCATTTCTCTCTGGTTAAATCTAGAGGAGAAAAAAAAGTATCTGAAAATAAAAATTTGACTTATTTATTCCCTACAAAAATGTCAATACAGATACTCACATACTGGCTCCAAGAAAGGTACAATATGTTTGCTGACAGTACATTTACCTAGAGATTTACTTTATGGCAACACGTATGGTATTTATATTGTCAATAAAGCTGCAAGGAATTAAATTACCAAAATTCAAATGGACTTTTGGGGTAACATCAATCAATTATGCTTTGCATAATGCTCCTGGGCTGATAACAACGAATACAGTATCATGCTATTTTATTTTATTTTATTTTATTTTA
>NW_009939702.1:0-332 GCF_000696875.1 Nestor notabilis
CAACCCAAACCAGTCTGTGATTCTATGTACATCAAGATTTAGGGGTATTCTTCTTGTATCAGAGGGGAGAAAAAGGTGGTGTGAGATGAGGTTGACATTGCATGGTACATCCATAAAGAAGGGGACACTTGTTCTATGTGTTGAATGCTGGCAAAATAAAAGGTCCTTCTAGCTTGTAGAATTTCCAGACTTTCTGAGCTGGAGCTGCAAGGATTAAGTCCCTACAGCATTGTGATGGGAGAAGGGAGGAGGCAGATGTCCCAGACACTGGTAAACACATCAGAAGACCTTGATCTAGAACTATTAATGTTGCTTGGAATTCGATGTAGGGA
>NW_009939702.1:363-61515 GCF_000696875.1 Nestor notabilis
TGTGTATGTTCTGTTGAACAGCAGCTCAAAGACGGTTCATGTTTAGGACAAGACTATTAAAAAGTAGTGTATTGTCCACAAGGACAGGTTCCTTGAAACCTTGATATAATGCATTATATCTGGCCAGTGAAGACAGGACAATTAGAGACATTATCCTTGATGTAACTTTGCTTCCTGTGTTAAAGATTGGGTATGGAGTATTGCTGTTGGTCCAGACAGCTCGTGACTAACACTGGTTGAACTCTGCTATCTAGCCAAGCCGTGCATGGCATAGCAGGAGGTGAAGCTTTTTGTCTCCCACCGTTCAGGACTGCATATGTTTTCACAGACCTAAGAACAGGATCAATCTTACAGGATCAGTCTTACTGGGATGTAAGTGAAATTCTTCTGCCTCTGATAACGTGGCCAAAGTCACAGCTTAATCATCTCCTAGCTGTGTGATGTGAGAATGATTCAACACTACAAGTTAGAACATCCATCCTTCAGTGTACCTCTTGTGACATCTGCTGCTCATCTGACACTATATTCCGTGCCTTGTACAGTGGAATTCTGGTCACATACATGCACATACTAAATCACTTGTCACTAAGCAGTATCTGGAGCGGGAGATGGAGTCTTTAAAGCTCATGCCAGGGTTTCATAAGAGCATCCATTGGAAATGGTGAGAGGACATCTGCAGGCTGGCACAGTGTCATTTCTCAGTGAAGAATTAACACTTGGTCGTGATCTTCCAAAATTACTTCAGGGTTTTTTTCAGCCCGCACCTCCTCTAAAAGATGGTACCTCCAGCCCTTGATATCACCCTTATTTGTCTGCTCAGTCTTGACTCTGAGGCAAGTCTGCCATCTATTGAATCCCCAATACTATCTTCTGCAATCTAGCTTTCCGTCCAAGTACCGACCAGTTCCAGTCCTGCTTTGTTTAGGAGACCTGACAAGATTGAAGCCCTCTCTAACATGCCTACAGGCTAAGTTGCCTTCCAAGTAGCCATCAGAGTGTCAGAAAGCAGCAGCTGAGCAAGAGCTTGTACCTTGCTGCACTGACTCCTTTACACTGAGAGAAGCCGTTACAGATGTATCTTTCCAGAGTTTGGTTGTCAGATGCATTTTTCCAGGGCTTGTCAACTTGAGTAGGATGCAGCTGCCTTCCATCAAAGAGAATTTTAGGCACTTGATGATAAATAAAAAGAAAGAAACAGGAAGAACTTTCAGAAAACACCGAATTGGAACATGATTGAGAAGAAAAAAGAAAAACTTTCGTTCAGCTAATTGATTCCTCGTAGCAATTTTCTTTCTGCTTTCATTTCTATGCAAGAATACTATCTAGTGTAATAAGATTCACCCCCTGCACAGTAGTAGCAAAGCTTTTAAAAGCACTGGCAGTATGCAATTTCCAGCTGCCTCCTCCCTAGACACTACTTCACCTTAATAGTTTGATAAGGTGGAAATCCCTTAAGTACAACACTTGCCATTTATTCTTTTGTGTTTCAAGGTGTGTTTTGTGATTAAAAGCCTGCTCCAAGGCCCATGGAGATCCTCTGTTGAATGGACTTTAAATAGGACTCCCTCCTTTCAAGAAGAAAAACTAGCACAACCCAAGTTTATTTGAACACATGTGGCTCAATGATCATTCCTGGATGCCAGCACAGTGGAGCTGTAGCATTTTACCGATGCGAAGTAGAAAGGCCTTGAACACCATTGCTGAAGCATTCTATTTTAGCTTCTGGGGGACTTCTCTTACATAGGCAAGAAGAGCACATGCAGGCAGATGGTGAGGCAGCTGGCCAGGATCACTACAAACTTAGCACCTTTTCAGGCTTTCCCTCTCCGTGCACTGAGCAAGCGTATCTGTCTAGAGGGCCTCATGTCTTTTGGGCTCCTTCACTGTAAGGCTTTGCTTCTTTAGCAGTTTTCCTTGGGAAAACTCTTCTCTGTCGTAATTTTCAATGGTATCATCTCTTTCAACTAAGTTTATAAATATCATGCTCCATAGAATGAAGCTAAGCATTGATGATATCCAAGTTTAAATTGTGGATCCCCAGAATATTAAGGGTTCTCATTTTATGCATGCAGCTATGCCAAATGATACGGTAAATCAAGGCCCCAGTTCTCCCACTTTGCTGTCCCAGGAACTGATGTAAATTATTGTGAGCACTAAATCCCAAAGTGATTCCCTTCAGTGATAAAGAAGCAAAGCTGCTTGTGCTTGCAGATCTTTCCCTTTGGATTTAGAAATATAATGCTTTCCTATTCAGGCACCATAAATGAGATAAGGCATCACCATCAGAAGACAATGGAAAAAGGAAGGAACAAAGGTTAATCTTATGCTAGCTTGGCATTGCCTGGGTATTGGGAATCCACTGTCCCCTGCTCACTTTGTACAGCATGAAGAGCAGAGGCCTCATCTTGTTCTGCACAGAGTAGTCAGTTGTGGTACTTACCCTGAAGCTGTATGAGCAATGAACTCCTAATGGAGCTTGAAATGCTCAGTGATTGTAATGTGCTATATAAAAGATGGAAATGTCCTCATCCTGCTAAGGAGATAAGTTGAATGTGCACAGAAATGAGAACAAAAGATTCTGAAGTGGATGGAACAAATGATACATTTTGCCACAAATAGCATGAGCACATACTGGGTGAACATACAGCTCACAAGGGTAGGTTAAAGCACGTGGCCGTTTATGTGTGGACATGTATACTCCTGTCTCCTTTCTGTTGGTGTTCTTGTCACCTGCTTTTCTTACTCTGCACAGGCCAACATGGGCTTCACCCAGCCTGCTGCTGCACAGTGGTCCCATATGAGGCTTTTCAGCACTTGTGCAATAACCTTGATCTGAACTGCATCTTGTGAATATAGGACTGATAGGAAATGGCATCAAAACTGAGACATGCTTTTCTTCCTTGCAAAAATCTCTATTTTCTCTTTTTTACCAGTCATCCTTGGGGCTTTTCATGCAGACATCAATAAACTTGTCCCCAGTTGGTGGGGATCAAGAGAATGATGATGGACCAAGAGTTCATTGTGTGCTGCAGATGGCAGCGTTTTGTCCATGGCTTGGCTGCAAAGTCTAAGGGAGATCTGATTTCCCTGAGCACATTGGGAAAAGTCTGGGAAGTGTAGTTGGGCATTTACAAAAATACATCTCCCTACTCTGTGTGTAAAGTATTAGCCAGGAAAAACAACTAACTAGATAATGTATGTGTTTTATTCCTCCTGGAGCATCATTTGTTTATGCCGGACAAAGAATTTACATAACTTTAATAGGACTTTGTATTAGTTTGTGACAAATTACAAAATGCCAATATATTCATCATGCCAAACCCATTAGAGCTGTCTGCTTTGCAAATGATTGATAAAATGCTCTGATTCAGACTTGCGCATTTTAGCCCTTACCACATCCACCATGTCTGAGGCACAGCATTCTTACCAGTTTCTCATCAGGGATAAGTAATTGGCCAATTAAATCACAGGCCTTGATATGTCGTCAAGTGGAGTTAAATCTGTAATATCTAGCTCTGAACAATTTGAATCTTAATGTAGGATAAATTAAGCTCTGGCCTTTGCAGTTGCCTTCATATGGAGTCCTCTGTTTTAAATAACAAAAAACCTGAGTTTGTCAGTCAGATAGGGGTTTAGATCTCTCTATTCTCACAGATGTGTTGCCAGACTGGGCTCCACCTCTACGTTTGTTACTGACAAGGCATTATCAGCTTGGTTGTTAAAATCATGCCTGCCTTATTTATGGCTGAATTCTGACATCTTGAGAGCAGGTAGAGTTTTGTCAGTACAAGGACTGCATGACTTGATTTTGAAGCTTTCACAGATTACCTTCCCGCAGTAATTTTGGCTTCTCAGTGGTAATAGTTGAATATTAGTATTCCAGTAGTGTCTAGAAGGTTTGAGCTGTACCAGAGCCCCATTGTATTGTAGATACTGTATAAACCCATAGTGGGGAGAAGTCCCAATTCTGCAAAGACTGTGATATAAACAGGCAAGACAAAGGCTAGCAAAAAGGAAATGATATCTTTCTTTTTCAGATGGGGTGTCACCATTCACATGGGATAACAGCACAGTAACACTGTTTTCAGTAGCGTGGAGAAATAAAGCAGTTGGCCAAATGTCCTAAAGAAGATTTCTGTCAGAGTAGGGAGTAAGTTGAGGTTTCTTGAATCCCACTGTACTACTCGAATAAGAAAATAATCCTCCTTCTTTGTAATTCCTAAACAAAATTCAGGCACACCTCTTGTAGGCTGGAAGCTGAGCAGCATTCTTTTGGTAGGTGAGAAAAAGCTATGCTGAGTGGGTAAGGGGCAAAATGTCAACAGGGGTCATAAAACTAAGTTTTTCTTTTGTCCCGGTTAATAGTTTGTAGATATCTTAGCAACACCACGTAAAAGTTGTTTCTGTTTGGACATTGAGCACCACCTCATGCTTGGAATAGCTCATTTTAGCACTCAAGGTTAGCTTGGATGCTTGGGCTAGTAGGAATGAAACACGTGAAGTGTGTGTTTGAGTGCAGAGCAATCGAAGTTGTGTATTGGTGCTTATGCTCCTGGGTTATGTTTCTGCATTCCTGTGCTGGCAGTGGCTGTTCCCTAACTCAAGAATGAACATTTTTAGGAAAATCCCTCCCTGAAATATGCACCAAACTCAAATGCTGATGTTTAAATTGAGCCCGTGCCCAGGTATTTTTCCACACAGAGACAGGGTCTCCAGCAGGGGAGCCACAAAAGCACAGTGAAACCTCTAACTTCCCTTAAAAATAGAATCATAAAATCATTTAGGTTGGAGAACACTTTTAAGATGATCGAGTCCAACCATAAATAGCATCCCTTTGTGTTTTTGAAGAAGCCTCTCTGCTGATAAAACGTGGCTTATCTATTTCTCACCCATCCTTTGGGTGCAAGTCAGACAGCATGTTTGCCGAAACAGTGGTAGGTTTGGGTTACATTCTCCACTGAATCCGTGGAGCTGAACCTGGCTTCCAGTAGCGAGGAATTTGGTTTGATGTCTTTTGGCGGATGCAGGGGCAGATGAGGAGGGCGGTAATGCTGCTTCTGTGCTACAGGAAAAATTTCCTGATGACAGAAGCAAAACATCAGCTTTGGTTGTGGTAGGGCCCTTCCCAGCCCAGCATGGAAAAATGAGTTGTTGAGCAATTCTTTTTGGCTGTGACCTTTTCATGTGCTTCATACATTCAGGAAGGATCAGACTTGGCCTTTAACACCACATCAGAAGAGGCTGATTGCTTTTGGGGAGGGAAAGTGCCCAGACACCATCAGGCTAAGTCGTAAGCAGCTGGTGAGAGGTATTTAGAACAGAGATGTGTTCGGACATGAAGTTTTAACTGTTGCAGTGATGGCCTTCAGCCTGGTTGCCTTAATGGTGCAGTCTTGGCAGCACACAGGAGTAGGAGCACCTACATCTGTCGGCTTCGCCAGGCCTGGCTTGGACACGGTGTCATTTGAGATGCTTGGACATCTGCTGCCTGATGTTGCTCTTGTGAGCACTTGCACTCGTTTTCAAATAGTTGCATATGGAATAAAAGCAAAATTCATGGTGTGAGGAAGCAGAAGCTGCAGGTGAACACCTTTGCTTCTGGAGTGAGCAGTGAGCTGACAGACCTACAAGGAGCTGTAGAGAAATGGGTCTCATCTGTGATGCACGCTCGGCTTGTGCAGACTCGGAAAGCAAGGTGCAAAAAGCACCTGCATTTAGTCTGAGAGAGTTGACGCTGAGATTTATCAGGGCTTCTGCTCAGCTGCTGGTGCCAAACAACACCCAGGGAGGCACTGGGAGCTATGTCACTGGCGAGAGATATTGGTGTTATTAATTTAATGCTCTTTAGATTGTTTAATTTGGAAATTCAGATTTAATCAAATGTCAAACTCGCGGTCCAAATTCCTAAATTAAACATGAATGGCTTGGAAGCTTTTCCAGAACTGCTGGTTGTTGCATCAACCCCACAGTCACTTTTATTGGTTGTAGAAGCAACCATTTTGCAACCAGCTAATTTGGCCTTTGCTACAGGAGCTGGAATAGCTGCCTTGAGACATTCTGAGCCCATTTTCTGTAAGAACCTGTGTTTTCTAATAACATCATCAAAGTCATTTTGATGGAGGCTGAACAGAAGTGTTATAAAAACCAGCAAAAGGAAGGGTAATTCCCATTCTCATGATCACATTCATTTGGTCTCCGTGCCTTTGTAGTTGTCTGCTTAATGACTGTCATCTCCTTGATCCTCCCAAGGGTATTCACATTTGTCTGCTTTGATAAGAAATGAGTCATGCAGCTTGGGCATCTTCATTGCAGAAAAGCATCTATAGAGAGCTAAATGTAAACACTAGGATTTGTTTTGCTGGTTAAAATCATGCTGTGGGACTCAATTCTGCAAACACTGTGCTATCTAAAGTTGTTTTGTAACAGCTTTGTGGGAAAGAAGACGGTGAGATTTAGACTAAATCTGTATGGTTATTTGTTAACAGATGAAACTCTGGAGCAACTTTATTTCATCTGTACTGGAGTTTTTGGTACAATGTTGGACATGTCTGTATGCTACAGCACTGCAGTCTGGTTCCTTGTTAACAGCAGGGCTTGCACGCATCATGCACTGCTGAAAAGCTTGTCCGTTTTCTTCATGGGAATGCTTCACAACTGAAACACAGGTCATCTGGTTTCTATCCACTTCTGTCCACTCTGGCACTTTGTGATGGCATTGAGGATGGGCTGTGAGTCAGCAGCTATTCAAGATTGGAGTATAAATGCCATGTATCTCCCCCTGTCCCCTGAAGAGCTGAAGTCTTTGGAGCAAGGGCTTTGCATAAGCCCATTTCATTGCATAAATGTGCGCGTTATCAGAAGAATTTTCTGGACAGTATGGTTTCTGATCATTTGCAAAGATCAAGAACAACTGAAACAAATTTATTTCATCATTTTCTTAAGCTAATTTAAAATATAATTTAGTCTTTAATGAAGAATATTAAAATTAAATGGGCATTAAGTTCAGTCCCTTAAAATAACAGTTGGCATCATGCTAAGTCCAGAAGGGTTTACAGAAACACACTCTGCTGCTCCTCCCTTCGCAGGATCACAAACAATGCAAAATGCTGTGGTCCGTAAATAGACTTAAGAAATACCACCAATATTTAGATTTTTATTGCATTTGTGCCTAGTTATTCCCTGGGTTTAGCTTCTTTATTAGATAGTATTCAACAGATAAATCAACTTCCCTTAGTAAAACCAGCTGGGTGTAGTTCACTTACTCTGTTCTTGGAGTTACTGGATGAGAGGCAGTTATAGTTGGGTTGTGTTCATGTAGGATGGATTTTGGCCTGACTCATGTACACTTTACACTGAGAACACCAAGACTCTCGTCTCCCATATCTATTCAGAGACTGTCAGCACTACCAAAAACATGCATTCCAGTTTGAATAAAAAGTGAATCTTCAATACTTCAGAGAGGTGCTTGGGATGCTTTGTTGTAGCAGTTGGGTATTGATGGGACTCTTGGGCTTGTGAGATCTGTTGCAGCAGGATGTGACTGAAATATTTTCAGTCTAGACCAGTAAAAGTCTGTGTGTTTGTGTGTAAAATGGGGCTTCTCTGGGTTCAGCTGAGCTGTTAACAGTTTCAGAAGCCAGCCGTCAGCTCCAATTTATCTTCTCCTCAGTTGCTTTGCTGTTTCTGACCTGTTACTTTAAACTTGTTTTAGCCTTGTTTCCACACAAATGGAACTCTGGCTGGTCACTGGCACCTGCAGTATGTGGAGTCGAAAGGAAGAGAAATGAGGAGGGAGAAAGGGAGAGGAACGGGAGCTGGCACTGTGGTCAGAAACAGATGGTAAAGGGGTGTATTTAGGGAATAATATCTTGCTTCCAAGAGTGTCTTATACCCTTGTTATTCTGTTTTTATGGGTTAAGACTCTGCAGTTAATATTGCTTAGTTTAATAACAGCTACAGTGTGTTCCTCCTAGTGCTGTAGAGAGCTGTGTCCCAACAAGTGTGAAGCAAAGTGTTGGAAAAGCAAAGTGACATACTGAGTCCTGAGCAAGACTTTTCTTTCTTTCCTGAAGGGTAATGAAATCTGAAAACCAGAGAGAAAGCTGCTTTGGGTTAGTATTTCTTGTGTTAACGGAGCTTGCTCAAGGGCACTGTGGGTATGCTATGAAGTGGATATACAGAAGGGGTAATTTAATTTTGTTACTGTTGTAATCTACTGGGCTTTTTTCCAAAACAAGAGTAGGGAGTAGCTGGCGTATTTCAGTACAACTGCCCAGGTGACTAGGAGGAGACTAAGCCTTTAACTGCAAGATCACAGAATTGTAGAAACAACTAGGTTAAAAAAAACTTTTAAGATCAAGTCCAACCTTTCCAATATGGAGCATCCTGAGCCAGCGTTAGAGCTTATGGCTGAAGCCACAGCCAATCCTAGAAAAATCTAGATCGTCTCAAATAGATCACCTGTATGTACCTGCTAAAGACTTTCTGTCTTGCCTATTACATACTCATTTGATTGAAATGATACATACATATGTTTTAAGAGGATTAACATTTTCCATGACTGGAAGGATTCCCGTGGGTCCAGTGTCCTATCACATTGACACAAATTGGCAGCCAGTTCTTTTCCTCTGTGTTTGCATCTCAGCAGCATGAGTTTTACTGTGTGGGTAGGACCTTCAAATGCCATAGTTAAACCCCTTGTCTCCTTTTTGACTTTTCAAGTTTGTAAGGCTGGTTGCTATCAGCGGTTGTGAATGATTAACATTCTTGCTGATTTTGCTTGCCATCAGACTGTCAAGCTAGGAGATGACATGCAATCCTCATGTAAAAGTGGCAGGGAAAAGATTCTTTGTGGGATTTTTTTTTTCTTGTTGTAAAATAGGTAAAAAGCTGAATGGAGATGAATGGCATCACGAGCACCGAGAAGGGTTGTGTTTTGAGAGTATTTCATTAAGCCACCCTCTATGAATGAATGGATTTCTATTTTACTCAGAACATTTGGAATAATGATCTTTCATTTGAATAATCTGTTTTTTTTAGGGAGCTCCTTCAACTCCATTTGGCTTTAATGGGAGTTGAGAGGGCTCAACTTACTAGGAGAAGAGTGCTCTAGAATTATTCTTTTATGCAACAAGACTTGCAATTTGGGATCTGGCTGTCAATGGTCATGTATTCAGTAAAATATGCTGGAATAGTAGCCAGAGCAGAGTGATAAAACTTATTCTACTGCTTCACGTACGTATGTTGAAGATTGGCATGGAAAGCTGTATTTTGCCAGTGTCAGATGGTCTGCCAGCTAACTGAATGAGAGAAGAATTCACTGGCATGATGCTTGGGTAGTGCAGACAGTACCTGGCTGTGAAGAACAGTCATCCTGTCTCAGCTCCATAAAGTTGTAAGACATGGATAAATTTTGTTATTCAGATACTGTAAGGCCTGGTTTGTGGTCATTGATGCTGTATGATCAGTTAGCTCTTATCTCCACCCAGGAAGTCTTAAAGCAGCTTGCCATCTTGGTAGGACAGTGTTATTGGGCTGTTCTGGGTTAAAAGTTAGCATGGCCTCATGCTCTGGGTGTAAAGCAATCGCGTAGCTTCACCAAATCCTTCTGATAGCCAAATATTGCTAGGAAATTTCTTATTCTCCTTTGGGAAGATGTTGGGCAAAACAGGGGCCTTGAAAACTGGATATAAGGGTTCTTAAAGGCACCAGGACAATGTGGATAGCTTTACTGGCTCAGAAGACTGTTTGTAACTCCCGTCCTAAAGGCAGGATGCATTAAAACTGACAATTGAAAAGTCATCCAGTTGGACTGCTTCTTTTGAACGTATCTTTGGCAGATACACTCCCAAATGTGTGTCTGCCTCTGGTTGGCATGAGGTGGCATGAGAGGTCTCTAAGAAGGAAGCAAAAATGTATTCTTCCAGACATTACAGTGTGTTTGAGAGAGCAAGAACTCAGTGGTTGCAGACACATCACCTGTAGTTGAAATATTAGTGATCATCAGGAAAGACTTAAAAATGAGCATGGAATTCTGCTTTAATGAGGGTATTGTGGAAAGCAGTGTCCTGTGAGAGCCCAGTTTTAGCCGTTGCTACTCAGAAATCCTGTAGATGACAAAAAACATTACAGAGAAGCCTTTTGCATGGGAAAAGTGTACTTTCTTTTTTGCAATGCAAAGACACAAAGCATTGCCTAGTAGTCGATCCTCCTCAGCATCTCGTTTCTGGCAATACAGCTGTTACATCAGTGGGATTTTTCTGCAACTAAATTGTCACTTACTAAGTGAAGTATTTTCAAAAGTGAAAATATTCCTGCCAGCTTCTTTGGGAAAGAAGAATATTTCTTTGGGAAATCTTTGAGAGCTTTGAAGTGGAAGTCAATAAACCAGCAAACATTTCAATATGTGGAGGTCAAGGATAACTATTACACAGAGTGGCTGGCAGAGAAAATCCAGGCATTTAGGAGTGGATTCATGCCACAGCAAGTTATGATCAGGCAGTTAGATAGCTGGGTTATTTGCATCATACATGTTGCACTGCTGTGCTATTAACTGTTCCTCGTAGTGTTCTCCACAAAAATGGGTTTAAGAGTTTGTATTTAATTGCATCCTGAGGCCCAGTCTTGTCCTTGTGTTAGTTAGCAAGGATACCAAGAGCTGCAGGACAGGGCATATTGCTTTAGCATAAGAAATCCAAACACTCTGTTAAAGCAGCTCTTTCTGTTTTTTGTTCTTATGTATTCTGCTTTGCATCCTTTGAACATGACAGGGATTTATTCCCCCCCAGTGGTAGCATACATTGTGAGCACCATCTATGTCCCTTGGCAATGGCTGAAAAATAAAGGAGAAACCAGTTGTAGCTATTCCTTTGCCAGCAGCAGCACTCACTGCATGCTGCGTCGCTGCTTGGCAGGCTCTGCAGCTCCCTGCTCAGCAGCTGCTACAATTACCTTCATTTATTTATGGTTATGGGCTTGCATAAGGAGTAAATTCAGGGAAAATTTCTATTTCCATGGTACACCTGGAAGCATTAGTCAGTGCACAAACTTGGCCACCTTCCCTCTGTTGATGCAGAAGCTGAAATACCACCAGTTCCGATCCTGCTACAAACATCTTTCTTGGTCATGCTTCTGTCATCACCTCACATCTGGGTGTTCAGTGATCAGTCCCAATGAAAAAGCAAGCCAGCCAGCACAGGGTACACCTGCACTAGTGTTTTAGTTTGGTTTAGCAATCTGGTTTTGATGTGAATCCCTCCAGTTGTCTGCACATCTTATGCTTTCGTTCGTGGAAGTCTTGGTGCTTATGAACTGAGCTGCTTTTGTATGAAATTAAACAGAAGATGCACCAGATGTATCCAAAATCTAGCTCTTATTCAACCGTGGGAGACTAAAGTAAAACTAGTCCCAAGTAAGCCACCCTGAAACATGTATGGTGTGGTAGCTGGGCTCTTAGGGCCACTGTCATACAAAACTATCCCTATTAGGCTACACTACTTGCTCAGTAGATGTAGACTGAGACTACCAAGCTGTGTAGAGCAACTTCAGCTCAAGCCTTCATGTATCTCTGCACCTGGATGGAGGACACCAGCCGTCCTACCTTGATGAAGATGGTGGTGGTGGTTTTTTCAGCAGCCTCTAAGCATCCATGTCTGGGGAGGGTGAGATCCCTTTCTCAGACACCAGAAGCTGGCCAGGGAGGAATACCTTCTTTGTCCTACAGTAACTGTGGCCCTTTGAAGATGAGTGGTCCATATGAATTCCATAATTCATTTTCCTTCCTCAGCGTTGTGAGGAAATGCCACCGTCAAGACTCTGGATCTCTTAAGGGGTGGAAGAGCAATTATGTTTGCTTCATTTCATGTGCTGTTAACTACAAAGAATCATAGAATCACACAATGGTTCAGGTTGGAAAAGAGCTTGAGATCATCCAGTTCCAACCCCCTGCCATGGGAAGGGACACCTCACACTAGACCAGGTTGCTCCAAGCCCCTGTGTCCAACCTGGCCTTGAACACTGCCAGGGATGGGGCAGCCACAGCTTCTCTGGGCACCCTGTGCCAGCGCCTCAGCACCCTCACAGGGAAGAACTTCTGCCTTAGATCCAACCTGAACTTCCCCTGTTTCAGTTTGAACCCATCAGCCCTTGTCCTATCACTACAGTCCCTGATGAAGGGTCCCTCTCCAGCAGCCTTGTAGCCCCCTTCAGACACTGGGAGCTGCTCTGGGGTGTCCCCGCAGCCTCTCTTCTCCAGGCCAAACAGCCCCAATGTTCTCAGCCTGTCTTCATATGGGAGGTGCTCCAGCCCCTATCATCCTTGTGGCCTCCTCTGGACTTGCTCCAACAGCTCCATGTCCTTCTGATGTTGAGGCCACCAGCCCTGCACACAGTGCTGCAAGTGGGGTCTCACGAGAGCAGAGCAGAGGGGCAGGATCACCTCCTTTGACCTGCGGGTCATGGTCCTTTTGAACCGCTGAAGACAGTGCAGGATACAAATACTTCCTGAGTAGCAGTTTTTATTGCTGCTACTATCTGAATGAAATAGGAGAAATTCTTGCGATTACATAGTTGATAAATGATCAGCAGAAAATCCACACTGTGTGGAGCCTGTGAAAGTTCAGAAGATGCCCTACAGCAGCTGAACAAGAAGCTGGAGTTGCAGTTCATCTCACTGTGTTGGCTGTGTAGCGAGCAATATATTTCATCCTTCCCAGGACAACTGGGTGGCTGCCTTTCATGTTCTACAAGAAAACTGTCTCTGTGGTAGCCACGCAATACTGCGTTGTCAATATTCTATTACCATAACTGAAAATACACTGAATTGCTAGAAAACCACCAAATTAAGTGTTCCCAACAACCATGGTGCCGTTTGTCTGACACATCATGTCTGGTTTTCTCAAGAACCATACAGCGTGCAGAATTAGGCAAGAGGAAACACACTACATGGTTATTAATTCTTTAATACTTGAAACTACTTAGCAATGAACATGTAGATCAAAGCTTTGCTTGAGAAGATTGAGCTTTCCAGACAGGAGATATTGGGAGCAGTCTGGAGCAATATAATAGAATGCTGTCGGATAAACCCCCCACTGATTACATTTCCATTAGTTTTAAAATCTCCTTTGTGTTCAGTGTAGGCATTTTGGTGCGTCTTATATTGCAGGTTGAATGTAATGTGTTAAGCACTCGATGTGTTTCCCAAAGTTGGCAGGGACTAGCTTTCCATTTTAATAAGTACACTAGGAATTCTAGTAGCCATCATGTAAGCAGAAAGCAAAGATATTAGTTGATTTCTGATTGTTACCTTAGGTTATGAAAGAGATGGGCTTCAATAATCTTTTTTTTATTGAAATCATACCCAAAAGACGTTGTTCAGAGAGGTCAGATATTCGTGACCTCAATTGCTATAACTCATATAATGGAAAAATGAGGGATAATGTCGTATTGCTTGTTGTGATATGCATTTAATGATCTGGTCCATCTTTAAAGCCCAAGCCTATCTTAAGCACGTTTGCTATTGATTTCATTGGAGACAGAAATAGTATTTTATGCCCCAGAATTACATAAATCAAAAATCTGACCATCCTGAAGTCAATGACAATTACACCAGAGATTTTGAAAGTGACAAAACTTGGCCTCAGGCTTCTTGGGATATATATGTGAGCTTTGGAAAATGAATTGGAACTCCAGCTCAGTGCCACGAAAAAGAAAATAAAACATTAAGGGTCATTTCCCTCTCAGTGGCTTTTTAGCATTTAATGTACTGAGCAATTTGATAGTATCAAATCTTCTGAGATGGTATGCTAGTGTATATTACCATTTAGTGTTATTGAAAAGGATCCATTAAGCAAAATACTGATTTTCATTGCAAACCCATCATATTTCATTAGAAGTAAATGTGTTCCTCTTTGTGTAATTTTGTTATTGAAGAGCCTGAATTTCATCTTGTGAAGCTCTCAGTTGAAGCAAATTAAAATCCCCACAAATTCTACGTTAGTAAGAACAGAAACTGATCTGATGCATTCTTTGTATTTCCTTGAGGTATAACGTGCCTTTATTTCTGTAAATAGCACAGTATAAAAAATATAAGCAAAGTATATAGCAAAAAAAAATACATAGCAAAGTATTAAAAGTAGCACATATTAAGGCAGAAAACAGTCCTGTTTACAAAGCTTTGACTTTGCTCAGTGGGAGGCGAGTGATGAGTACTGACTTAGTTAAATACACAAGCCAAGGAGTAGATCGTCAGAACAGAAAAGTAGGTTTTAGGAGGTGCTAGTGCTACTTATGTTAATAACCCTCCATGTGATACAGGAAAGATTCAGTTCTTTTACCATTGCTGGTTTTGCCTTTCGGTACTAACTTGCAAAGCTCCAATGAAGGAAAAGGTCACCAAAAGACTGAATTCCTACTGTGTTTGGGTTCTTTCCTTGTCTGTAAATAAAAAACCAGTGGGTTAGCTTCCTCATCCCTATACGCTCCCCACCTCCTTTTATCTCCTTCCACCATCACTGGCTACCACTTTCAACCGCTTTTGGGTCTGCTTGATTTGTCTTTAATTAGGTATAGGCAATATTGGGGTGGATTTCCAGCATGTGTAAAAATCAGTGTGGCTCCACTGATGGCAGTGGACATACATTGACTTTGGCTGAACAAAGACCTGGTATTTTATTTTTACAGTGTCTATTCTCCCAAAGAGATGCCTGAACCTTGATTTAAGTCTTACAAAAATGCATTTAACGCTGCTAGATATCAAGTGGTGCTTTCAAAACAGTGCGAGTAAATAACAATTAACAGAAAGTATAATATGCCATAACAGAAATGCAACTGTATCCTCTATGGCTAATTAGCAGTTGAAAGTCAGATTTTTACATTTAATTTGGGTGTGAATAGAGTAAGTCTTTGTAATTGAAGGCTGTCAGAAGAGGAGATTTTTAACAGCTAGCTTTAATTTATAAGCTGATTCGTGTGTTAACTGGTTCATAGCTGCTACAGTTCTGGGTGCACTTGAGTCTGTGGGCACCCAGCACACTGCCCCATTGTAGCTGCAAGCCTGGAGGCACCATCACACCTGAGGCTGTTGTTTCAGCAATGAAGTGCTGGGGGGTATGTACAATATATAGCAGTGTATAGCAATTTGGACACACAGTGTGCATCAGAGCGCCCTGAACATGCCCAAGGCATGTGGTGAAGCACCTTGAGAAAGGCTGAATGATTTGTACCTACCCAAACTGCACACCAGTGGTGCATTAATCCATGCCTTGTATGGGTTCATTGGTGCTGACGTATCAAACTCTTATGAAGAGGCAAATGTGTAACATTAAAAATGAAGGGGTTTATAAGTGGTAGGCTAGCTTGCACCTGAGGCATTGTGTGTGTCAGAGCAGAAAGGGAGCCTTCTGGCTGGCAGTAGGAGGTGTATTGAACTTTTCACTTCTTGCTGTGATCACTTGGTGTGATCTGGTTTCAGCTCTCTTCTGTTGAGCTGAAGGTGACAGGGAATGATTTATCCTAGAACTTTTAAAAATCAAACCAAAAGAGGCCTAAATCTGCTATTTTTTCTGCCCCATTTTGACTTTAAATTCAGTGGACTGTGGTACCATTTAGTATGATGGTAGCACGGTAGTAGCAGCTCTGATACATGGAAAACATTGAGAGAAAAGCCTCAGATGGTGCCATTAGCTAGCACTGATGAAGTGCTACTTGCCAGCACCCTGGTTATGTTGTCCTGAATTTTGGACATGTTTACTCAGTTCTTGTCCATACGTCTTTGTTAGAGTAGTGTCACAGTTTGAGTCCATTTACTTGATGGCAAAGCCATCACAACATGATGTTGTGCACAGACAACTGATGTTGTAGTGCTGTTAATGTCGTTTTGTCTCTGCATGTGAAGATCTGCATAGTGAGTGCTTCTGTTGGCTCAGAGCTTTGGGATTTGTCCTCTTAGGTATGAGTTAGAGCAAGCCTGGGAATTCAAAAAGCAACAAGCTTTGTTAGAAAATACTTTAGCATTGAAAGGAAAGCACTGCTTTACTAAAACATAGCCATTTCAGCTAATCTCTGTTTCTCAAGTCCAAGTTTCTCGTTGCAAGAGAAGAATATCCCTCTCCAGGATACATAATGCCCTCTTTATTTAGACACTCATGTGAGAAGCTGGAGCTATAGATTTAAGTCCTTGGTTGAATCAGACAAAGCTATGATTTGAGCTGGTTTTTTTCCTAGATCCTAAGTGAGATTTTGTTTAGGGGTTTGGGTTTGTTCATCAAAATCTTAAGTGTAAATTCTTGACCCCAGTGTGGAACAGAAAAATATTCAAAATGCTGAGAATTACCTTAACAGAAAAAGAAATCCTGACCTTCATACTGCATTGAGAGGAGTTCTTTTTTTAAGTGATGCGTGCTTCATAAGGGAAGCGTGATAGTAGTTCATTAGGTCTGCAATAGTTGCTGGTCCAGAACTCCATCTTGCTGGCAAGCCCTGGAAAGCAAGAAGGGAAGTTTCCAAACACTGCAACAGGGAAGCTTCTATGTTAGCATTCCAGTCTTTGGAGTTGCTATGTCCATGCTGTTGTGAAGGTGGAGAGATGTGGAAACACAGTGTAAGCTCCTTTCTGCAATGTCCCCACTTGTGGGGAGTAGGGTTTGCAGATCTGGGGAGGGAATGGTTCTCATGCTGTATGAAGGACAAGGACATAGGTACTTTCTGGCCACTGTAGAGCACTTGGGTGGGAGGGAAAGGTACTTTGGGCTTCAGTAGGACTCCTGCTGTGTTCAGAGACAGAAGAAAGCCTTTGTTTTCTGTTTGTTTTCTCCTCCTCCATCTTTCTCTCCATCCCCCACGTAACAGTTGTGAAAAATCTTCCCTTATAAATGCTCTTTAAATACACATATGTATATTTAGGCACACACAGATACACATGGGATTGTATGTGGGTATTTCTTGAATTGTCCCCGGGACGTGCAGGTGGTCAGTAGGTGGAGAGCACTAGCACATAGCAAATGACCCCATTAGTTTTCCCCTGTTAGTCCAAACAATGCCAGCCCTGCTAGTTATTTCTGGAATGTGTTACAGCAGAGCCATGTTCAGCACACCAGCTTTGTTGCTAAGGAATAGTGGCAACCGCAGGGAAAAAAAAGAGCTGATTTCTAAGCTTTTCCAAAACAATGTCTGGAGGGATTTCCCTCTGGAAAAGGGAAATCTAAAGGGGCCAATAAGAAATCTGGAGTGAGACTTGTGAAAAGAGCCTACAGGGGGAATGGCTTTAACCTGCCAGAGGGGAGATTTACATTAATCTTTCTATCTCTTACCAGATTTGCTGTGTATTCATGTTCAGGTATCACAGCTTGGCTGGGGGAACATTTGTAAACACAGACAAATGTGTCTCCTCTGAGCATTAGAGGTCTTTGCAGGAAAGCAATTTGTCCATTTCAGACAATTCTTTACATCATGTGAATTCAATACTCAGGAGTGGCTCTGGCTCAGCAACCACAGGTACCTGGACCTTCTGTTTTGCCGAACAGCTTTTACTTAGGAAAGGGAGAGAGATGTTGTCTTTTCTCATGGGTCATCAGCAGCTGGTCAACAAAGAAGGAAGCCTAAGGAATAAGCACAGAGTTCTTCATGTCTGCAGCCATACATATGAGCAGAGAGACTCTGCAGCATCCTTTAAAAACTCAGCATAGTTAATTCCAGTGATGGTTGTCCATGAGTTTTCTGTTGTTGCTAGTGAATTGCAATATCCCTTTAATGCCAGCAATAGGGTTGGTGCCTAAAGCCCTCTCACTGTAGCTGCTGTAGGTGGTCTCTGATGGTCATTCTACATGAACCTGTTAATGATACTTTTCTTAACTTCTCTTCAATATCTTGTCTGAGTGGGAGCTTGCAACAGCTTTCTTGAAAGAACAAGGAAGAAAACATACAAGTAAAGAAGAAAATTGTGAGGGAGGAAAAGAAATCTGTATTGGCATCCAGTCAGTTGCAAACATCATCTCTAAACAAACAATTGGCTTAAAGCATCTCCAGGAGCCAGGCACAATTTATGCCCACAACAGAAGGGTGATGGGTACTGTGAACTGCAACTGTCCATACCCTTTTCCCTCTGTGCTCATGGGAATGGTCAGAAAACTGGGTAACTGTGATATTAATACCTAGAGACATTCATCTGAATTGTCACTCAACATTACCTCCTTGTTTTGCCTTCAGAGATGTGCAACAAAACCGATCTGCTTTCAGTTCAGTATGGAATCGTACAAACTTTGATCAAGAAACTTGTTTCCTACTTCCCTGTAGCTAAAATATCTTTTTTTTTTTTTTTAACTACCAAAATTAAAAAATATACCAGAATATAGATTGTGTCCTTTTTCTTGAGCATTACTGCCAGATGAAATCCATAAAGATGATTAAAAACTGTCTGCTTCTCTCGACCCTTTCATTTGTAAGGAAAGGAAAGTGCCAGTCTCAGCAAACAGATGTCCATGTCATAACAGTCATCATCACAGTTGGCTTGAAATGTTGTCTGTCTCGTAAATGCATTTAAGAATAGAAGAGATGTGGAGTTTTGCCTCTCTTGGTCGCTCTAGGTCACACCTGAGGAAATAGAAAAGGAGAGTAAAGAAACCTGCTTTGTTACTTGCATGTCAAATTGTATGGGGTTTGAAATGCCATGTTTTCTGCCCATGTCTTTTAGGAATATCACGTTATTAAAACAGACCTATAAACAAAAAGATGTAGGCAGTGTTGTTGTGCAATTGTAACTTTACTCATACCTTGCTTAGCCTGGAAGAGGGGTGTACAGTGCAGGGATTTAGTGCAAAGGGAGCAGGAGAAGGAATTCAGTTTTGTCCCAGCCCTGGCACAAGCATGGGATCACTGTGAAGGAGTGAACTCATCTGAACAGGGGGTTGATCTAAGTGCCTTTGGAGTTTGCTTTTGCATTTTTGGGGAGCTTTGTGCAAATTCTTTCACTGACTTCCATAAGACTGTAAGTCAGACTCATGGTATCTAGCTGTATATTTTTCACGTTCAAAGACTGTACAGTTTCCTGAATCCTGGCTTTCCATCCTTTCTCTGGATAACAACTCTAAGAGCCAAGAGTAATTTTACAGACAAAATAAGGTGTTTAAACCAATACTTAATTGAGGAACAACTTTGCTATGGGTGGTATAATTTACCAGCCACCAGTATATGCAAGACAAGAGCAGGATGCTTTGGGGGTGTTTTTGTTCCTGAATGGGTTGCAGATTTACTAAAGACGGAGACATCTGCCAGTCAGCACTGGTAACTAGTATCTCACCGTAGGATGAGCGTGGAGGTTGCATTGCTGAAACACAGAAGTCCCATTTCATGGATTATGGGGCTGTTCAGTGCATATGCAAAGAAACTGGAAATGCTTTTAATGATCTCAAATTGGACTTCTTGGGGAGAGAAGGAGGTGATTTTAGACTTCTACCTTGTAGGGTAGAGTCCAGTAATCGTAACTGTCACAAACTGCTGCCTCTATTTTTTTGTAGGACTTGGTGGTGCCACAAGTGAAGTCTATTAGAGCATTGGCATGGGAAGGATCTTTCCTCACAGTCCTAAAAATAGTCTCATAATGTTAAACTGGAAGTGTGAGTTTAATCTGCACATGGAACCTTGCCATACCCAAAGCTGTGCTGTGCTATACATGGCACGCTTGTCTTTTGGTTCTTGTGCTGTGTGTGTAGGATGGTGGGGGTAGGGAGAGGTGTCAGGAAAATGTTTGTCTTTCAAGAGGACTGCATCCTGCCTGCTTATAGGGAAATGATAATGAATTTTTTACATTGTTAATTTCCATGGCAACGAGAATAATCTCATAAATATGGGATTATTGCTTCAGGATCAAAGAGGGGGAGAGCCTGGGCTGTGAAAAGGAAAGTTCTTTATTTAAATATCTTAGCAGCCAAAGGAGTAACAAACAGCTCTTGAAATCTGAGCAGATTTCCCTTTTACTTCTGCATCACCTGTGAAACCAAGCCTTAAATATTAAGCAAATAAAAGGAAAAATGCCCAGCTCTTTTACAATAATAGCTTGTCAGCATCGTTCACTGCATCTGAGTGCTCAGCAGATGATGAAATAATTGCAGTTGGAGCAATAAGGTGTATCTGAAAGCAAACCCCTTTGTCTCTTAGCAGTGCCCTAGCATCAAATGGCTAGAGATTTAGAGCCCAAAAGAGAAAGTGATATTGTCCTGTGTTGTGGGAGGAAGTGACACACTCCTGACTGCTCATAGTGAGGACTTTAGTGGGAATATTTCTTTTCAGCAGGCTGGTTTTGGATGGCAGCAAAACCGTACATGGGCTTGCTGAAGAATCCTAGATGGGGTCCACTGAAGTTTTCCCCATGAGAAGATCGCTCCAAGCATCTCTATGTCCTCTGCTTCTTTTTATCACACGTCATTTTGAAGCTGTTTGTCTCCTGCATACCTATTTACATATCATAAAGTTACAGAGGAAATGTAGGTTTATAGAAGGGGCTCACCAGCTGCCACTTTTCCTAAAAGAAAAGCTGCAATTTAACATTAACCTAGCAATTAAGCAAAAATTTACTCTAACGTGCTGCTTTCTTGCATAAAAATCCCTCTCAGCAACTCTGAAAATCATCTACAAGAAAGGTAATAGAATAATTCCCAGCATCTTTGATTTGGAAAAGCCATTTTCTGGCATGATTGATATTTCCTTTGTGTTAGCATGGGAGGCCATAGAAAGAGGAGTAATCTCTCTAATGGGTGTACTCCACGCTGCTGCCTGGGGTCCATGATACATTTGTCAGGCTTTAATTAAAGCACTGGAGTTGAATTTCCACAGTAATTAACTTTTATTTGCAGTTACTCCATGTCTCTCATTTTTGACACTGACACTTTCCCGTTGGAGACAGGAGCAGCAATTGGCACAAATAAGAAAGAATGTGGAAACGAAGAATAACTTAAGAAACGGCAATATATTTGCCATGAATTCTGAAAGGAGACAAAACCACATCTTCTTTCAAAGCTAGTTTGGTGTGAGCTCCCTAATATGTTTTCTCTCCTCCATAAACACATTGCCCATTACCTTGGTTACCCTTCCTTGTGCAGTGGCCAGTAGTAAACAAGCAGCTTTTGTGCAGTAGTCAACACATAGCCTGAATCCAGGTAACGAGAGGTCTTTTCTAATCACAGCTTGTGGAAATGTTTTGTTATCTTTTGGCAAATGTGGACTTTTAAGCATGAACAATATATGGAGCGTTGGGTAACATGGTGTAGTTTGAGGTGTCCCTGCTCATGGCAGGGAGGTTGTATCTAGATGATCTTAAGGTCCCTTCCAACCCCAACTATTCTATGATTCTGTGTGCTAAGGAGGCTATTGAACCATTATCTGAGACTCTTAGTTCAGTTCTGGGTAAGATTTTTCAGAGTAAACATCACAGGATGTTGTTAGCGGTGGGTTTGGACTGCAGGAATCTCTGTCTCATTGAATGTACAAATTGCTTTTATTAATAAGAAGTTAGGTACTCGACTCTGTTCTTTGGATTTCAAGTATCTTTCTCTTCCACTTCTAATTCATGTGGTTTTCTGCTTACATTTCACATGTACTGTGAAGTACTGTTATGTAGGAGCACGAGTAGCAAAATCATGGGATATTGTTATATGATTTGGCTTAACAAAACAGCCTTTCCATGAAGAGAGTAACACAGACCTGGAATCCAGTCCCCTTCTGCCACAACTGCTGTATCAATCACCCTTTGACAGACACACTGAGCTCTAGTTGAGAAAATTAAGGGGCTTTTATTCCACTATTGCAGGCTGAAATCTCTGCTGCTCAGTGACTAACTTGTGATTTCCAATCTGAATGCATTCACAGCTGGCTCTCACCAACCTTGGAATTGGCTTTCTGTAATTTACAGCAGTATCTTGTCCCCCAAATTCTTGAAATGTGTCCCTTGTTTCTAATTATAGATCTGGATTTGCTGCTATAGCTTTGAAACAGGTGATGGGATGGTCCTTCTGAATGCAATACTACCCATAAAGAAGCAGCTAAGAATAGTATCGCTTCTGAGATAAAGCACTAGAGATAATTAAGTGAACAGTGTAGTAAATCAGTGTGGCACTTAAGGGCATGACAAAGACCAAAAAGAAGAAAGGTAATAAATTGTATGGCGAGAAATGCTAATTGATCTTTGTTTGCAATTTCAAGCAGTGTCTCCAGATTCAATTTTAATGTTTCTTGTGAACTGAAAAGCGGGTGAAGAACTGAACTGATTGTGGTAAACCAGAATCAATGGAAGCTGGAGAGAGACATGGGCTATTCAATCACAGAAGTCATGTGAAATTGTTCTGTCTGGCAATATAATTCCAAGTATTTTGCCTATTTATTTTATAACGTGCCAGCTCTACTCACCTCACTTGTCTTGGAAGACTCTCCTGTAACAGAATATGTCTGGGTACTGTGAAATCCTTTATGGTATTTTCTCTGTATTTTGTCTTTCTTAATCTGTCTTGATTCTTCTCACTTCTGCTATCTCTATACTACATGCGTCTATGCAGTATTTATCCACTGTCTATTAAAACTGTTCCTTGTAGATAATTTCACCAGCTCTTTGATAGTTTTATCTCTGAACTTACTTCAATGCTGCATCTGTTTAGCAATACTGTGCCTTGGACTGAGGACCATGGTTTACATGCAGTTGCTCTAGATATATTGTGGAGAGGAGTCTTGTATATGTTCCATTGCAACACTCACTTGGAAAAGAAACTTGAGTTTTAAGCTGAAGCATTGGTCAGAGACTCTGGAAGCCTTGGTTTGATTTCTGACCCTGCTCAAGTCCCCAGATCTGCTTTTGGACTAACTAGTTAAACTGAAATCTATTTTATATGGTTAAAAAAAGGGGAGATGAGCCTTGCCTCAAGTCTGCTGTTAAGCTGGATAATAATTCCTCCAAACACTATGGAGTCTTGCAAAGTGAGAATTAATGTGCATGGGCCCTGCATTAGTAGAGAGGAATAGCCACTGATAAGGTCAAAACTCTGTAAACAGTATTTGCAGCATTGCTTGCGTGTGCTGTGCTGTGTTGTACACTGTTACTGTTGATCATTTTTGTTATTAGTTAATGCCAGTGTTTCCTCCTTCATCTGTAGAGTATTTTATGCCATAAGTGTATCATTCATTTCTTCCTGGATCTGTCTCTTTTCCACACAGATCTATTACTTCATATTTTACAGAGAAATCTCTTACCAAGAGAAGGGTTTTCTGATTATTAACTGTCTTTTGATGGTATTTTGCAGACCAGTCTGAATTCACTTTGCTCCCTTCTGCCCGAAACCTTGAATGGAAAGACTCGTAGCTATCTTAGCTATGCTCAATCTAGTAAGCTCTGTGAAGAGATTGGCTTTATTCCCTGGAGCATAGCACCACACTGTGTGGCTTTTTCCTTCAGCCATCTCACATCTTCAAGCAAAATGTTTGCCTTTATCTGACAAAGGCTGTGTAGATACAACACAGATGTTTAGAGTGTGTCTGTCTTGCCTGGGACTGCAAGCTTTTGGCTCCTTGGGGAGATACTTCTTAACATGTAGTTGGTATCTAGGAGCAACAGTTTCTGTCATTCCCAAACCTTTAAGCTGTTCGAAGCCCCGCTCTTCACACAGTTTTTATTATGGTGTATGTGCAAGATGAGAGCATACTGCAGCATTGGCTGGAATCATCCCATCACCTGTGGAAGCTTTGGAAGCACCTGCCAATCATCTACAGCAGCTCTAGTCTTTCTTGACTCTTACTGCAGCCAAACAATTGTCAAGATAAAAACCCTTCAGTTAACTCAGCTACTTTGCATCCATGTGCCTGTGCTTAATATCTCTGAAATGTGCATGCATTTTCACCAGGGAATTGCTTGCTTTAATGCTGTCCAGAGATAGGCTTTTGATGGTTAGATCTGGGTGTCTCAGTCAAGAAATAGAGCGAGGAAATGGCTACCTGAGTTTCAAAGCTCAGTGTGTTGGTTTATTCTTTTCACCTAAATTATAGGCTACAGAATCAGTCTGTGTCTCTCAGTTTGTCCTGCTAGAGCTGCTCTGCTTCAAATCAATAGATCAATGTTCATAGCCAGAGAGAACCAGAGAAACTCGCCCTGTCACGTAGTGGTGAGGGCACTCACATTACACGCAGGAGACTCGGGTTCAGGCCTTTGCTGGTTTTATATCTTAATTATTTATACAAAATGGAAAAAAAATAGCTGTAGCACAGCAGTGAGGGAAGTGTTATGTTAGAGTACTCAGCGGAGTAATGGTTAAAGCACTTAGGTTGTGGGTAACTAGCTTAACCACCAAGCTAAAGGGTGGAGCCTTATTTTTCTGAGGAAAGGGTTGAAATGCCATTTTCTCATCCAAGAAGAGTGGGCAAATATCTGAAACCTAAAATAAGTAATAAAAACATTGGTGACAGAAACATACCTAACTGGTCTCACTGAACGACACCCTCAGTGGTACATATACCCCATCAGAAAGTGTCAACATCACACGTCACTCTTCAGTTTTGCATTTCCACCATTGACTAATCAGAGAATGGTTAACACTGCATCAGCTCTTCTATCTCTGCACTGTTCTGGGCCTGTGAGTTAAGGCAGTACAAAATATAAGCCAAAAAAACTTTGAGTTCCTCTTTAGGCAGCCATTCTCTAAAATGCATGAATAGGTGAATCTGGAGTAAGAAATTCCATTAACTCCTTGAATTTGCAGTTTGTGGCTAGTGCCATTCCAAAGTCTAAATACAAAGAATCTGTACAGATTTTAAGCTCACATATATGCATTGTCCTCCTACTGGCATATATAATGCCATTTGCATGGTCAGCCTGCTTTAGGGGCAGGTAGTTGTCAGTAGAAGTGTCACAGACCATAGGGAAGATAAATCTGAATATATGGGTCTCATCTGCATTCATAGCACAATGGGAAAGACTGACAGAATGATGAAGATGTAAGGAATGGAAGCTTGCAGAGGTAGCTACTGTGTGCTAGGTTACTTAGGCAGCTGAATATAGAGATGTGTCCTCTTTCTTCCCAAATTCATGACAGGAAGGATTATTCAGAGCTGCAGCTGATTTGTGGATAATGCAAAGGTAGTATATTTCTGGTGGATTGCAGAGAGAACTGGTTCGTACAGATGAGTTATTAGGAAGCAATAGCACTAGATTTTCTTTCCAAGTGAACAATCAAGCATTTGCATTGCCCTCATAATGTCTAATGTTATCCCTTACCAAGAACAGAACATCACATTCAGTGGACTGTTGCTTTTTGTTACTGTGCCTGCTTTATAGGTCCAGTGGGTTGTGATCACTAGGACAAATCTCACTGTTCTTCGATGTGAGAGGTTCTGTTTTCTCAAGAAAACGTGACTTTATTTATATAAAGTCAGTCTCTCTCCCAACCCTACCAAACAACAGCAGAATTGCTCTTTGTTTGCATCATTCCATGTTCATCTAGCATTCTGGTGAGTAGCAAATGCAAGAGTTTTGTTCTGCTGTGTTACAGCATGCTTTGTTGTAGTCCTACCTGGTGGGAATAGATGTATCTCCTTCTTCTTCAGAAATGCCTTGCAGGGCTTTGAGACTTGAAATTGCCTATTATCTACTGAATAACAGATGTCTTCACAGATTAGCCTCTTGGAGTAAACACACAGTCACACCACACAAAAGATGATGATTAGCTAGTTGAATAACAATAGCCAAACTCCAATGCAGATGTACAGAAAACAAGGAAAGGATCAGACACTTCTGTTTCTATTTTTCTGAGTTCATTATATACATTCATTTTTACAATGACATCTTAATGTTACAACTGCTGTTAATGCAGCTTTCTCTTTCAAAGCCTCTAACTTAGGATTTTTTTCAAATGAAATAATGTATTAATATTTCCCCCAATTTCATCCTAATGAAAGATTTAATTCACTTTGCAGACAATTAATACAGTATTCTATATGTGATCGTAGTTAATTTCTTTAAATATTTTCCAGTTAAAGATTTGCATTCATATCTTTCAACATGAATGAAACTGAAGAACTTTGCACTGATAAATTCTGTAAATCATAACACACCTCTGAGTATATATGGTCCAGCAAAAAGCAGACAGAAAGGTTTTCTGCATTATTAGGAGGGAAGTATATGAAGAATCAGACACATTTATCTATGGGACTTTCTGTTCTTGATAGTTTCATTGCTTCCTTGGAAAGATTTAAGTTCCTGATGTGATTTGGGAGGTCAGAGTCTTCCTGAGTGTAGAACAATATAGGCAAGGACTCTGTTGATCTTGAATGTGGTGAAATTTGCCTGCTGCCTCATTCAGTAAAACTGTTTAGTTGCCATTCAAAATGGAATTTTCCAACCCAGAAGATTTCTCTTCCAGTTTCAGGCTGTAATGGTTTAATTTCAGTAAAAACAGTTTAATGTCTGAGAAAAAAAAAAAGGGGGGGGAGAAGAAATAATGTTTAATGAAACTCCAGTAACTTCTGTTATTTTGTGGGACTTCCATGACACAGATCAGGAAATTTGAGTTTTTAAGGGGAAGAGGAGGATGCGAGACAAAAGCTAAGAGGGGTTTCTATAGTGGGAGTCAAGGTTAAACGTCTTTGCTTTTTAGTGGAAATCTGCCAGATCAGACTGTGTTCTGGTCTGAAGACTCCTTCCTCACGTAATGCATCCTTAAGTTTTGCAGCTCCTAGGATTTTATCAGTAGGGAGTATGCTGCAAACTGGGAATCCAAAGGTTGTGACCATGGGCCAGGTGGTTGACTCTGGTATTGAAATGTTTAGGAAAGGACAGGGCTGGCGTTTGGTCCTCATGTAAGGGAAAGTAGAAGAGGGACGAAGGGATGAATATGTGGAAATCAAGTGGTAAGACAGAGAGACTAGGAACAGAGGGGACCTGAAGAGGAACTTTGAAGAAGGGGTTGAAGCAATACAGCAGAAACACAGGTGGACAGAGCTGGGCTGAGCACCTGAAGACTCCAGTTCTTTTGGGGGCTTTGGGGGTGTCAGTAGGGCTGTGAGATGCACTTCCTGAGCTGGGGTCTTTTTTTCTCATTTTCCTTTTTTTTTAATTAAACTGTATAAGTTACACTTAAAAGCCTGTTAAGGGCACAAAGCAAAGCTCTCTTAAATAAGGAGAGGTTTCAGTCAACACAGCTCAGATGAATCAATATTGTATTTTATCTTAGTAGTTTATTATGTCACCCCTTCCTCCTATAACTGTACATCATTCAGATCCATCTTTGAAGCCAGAGTTATTAATTTCCTGGGGAGCACTTCTGTGGCTTCATTATTGCAGCATCTGAGTACTTTACAAACATTAATGAATTTATCTCTACCAGTAAGGTGAAATGACATTATACACGAGGGAAAACGAGGCACAGAAGCGTAATGTCAAGAAGGGACATTTAATTTAGGTGCCCAACTTGGGATGTTTGTGCCCTGATTTTTCAGAGATAGTGTCTGATTGCCCTTTCTTTGTTCCGGAGTTTGCTTTTGCCGAGTCCATCACAGTTGGAATTGCTCCACGCTGCCACAGATCAGAGCGCAGGTGGTTTGTGCTCTGCTCTAAGCAAACAAGGAAGATGCAATTAAAGACTGCCTGGACAGAGTTTGGGTTTTGTGACTTCCTTGGCATCAGGCACTGAGGCAGGGAAAGAATCCAGTTCCTCAGGGCAACTCTTGGCTGCCCTAAGCATGACCATGGTGGCTCTCCAAGCCCTTACCTCATTCTTGTTGGACTCTCCAGTGCCATCGGTGGCAAGGCAGAGATGCAGCAAACAGCAGGTTCCTTCTTGGTGTGACCTTGACCCACTGAAGCTTTTCCAGTGAGTGAGGCTAGATAGTAGACAAAAAAAACAATGTAGGTGAGTTTGTTATTTGAATTGTCACAGTGTGTACAGACTGTAGCCAGTGCATTTTGCACTGCAGGTGTAGATGTCCCAAAAGGGCTCTCATTGCTTCTTATTGATGCCCATCTTCTATAGCTCTGTCATGGCAATTGTAGCCCACAGGAGCAGGGGTTTCTGAAACAAAAGAGGAGCTGCCATTTCATTTGAAAAAGATCTTTCACTGCATCCCTGAGCGGCCTCATTGCTCAATTGCATGTGCTCATACAGGGATGAGGGGGAAACTGTCTTGTATGATACGCCTATGGCTGGGCATCTCCCATCTTCTGTCCTTACTGGGCTGAACTCATGGCTCAGAAGTGACTTGCACTCAGAAGAGACAACACATTTCCCCCAACTTTTTACAGCTTACAGAAGCAAAGCCATGGTGCACTCAGACAGGGCAAGGAGAAAGCAGTCTCTGCTTCCCTGGAAGACTTTGCTGTAGCAGAAAAACAGAAAGTTGGAAAGATAAAGACATGGTTTTCAGATGCACAGATAGGAGTTAGGTTCCATTGGCTTTCAGAATGAGAGAGGAGTCTCACTGAGGTCTCTACCCACAAAAAAAGCTGCTATAATAATCCAGCATCCCCCCAATCCTCTCCTGTGCTGCTCAGTGATTTACACCAGGCCATTTCCTTCATCAGTTCATTTTCATATTCAATTGCATCATGCAATGCAGTCACTAGAATTACTCTGGGTTTGCACTTGACAGGCCAGAACATGATTTAGCCCATCTTAGTTGCAATGTAAGAAAAGAATATCTGAAACTATCCTCAGCACGTTCTACCTGAGGTGATGTTAATTCATTAAATCCATCTATCAAACATGAAGTCTCGGGGATTCTTATTCTTTTCCTGCCTATGCTACTACTTACCTCTGGTAGAAGAATACGAACAACTTTCTTGAAACAGTGGCCTTTGCTTGCACTGCTTTACAAATCCTGAGCCAAGTGTTGGGGTTTGTACTTGAGCAAAGCTCCCATCAGGGTCAATGGGTATTGCCCAAGAAAGAACTTGATGTTTCTGAGCAGTAAATGAGAGTTTTCATTAACCTGTCAGAATAAATTGTGCATCTGAGCCTAATCTTATTTGACACCATGATGTGTTTTCAGATGCTGCTGTTTGAGGATTCCCATATTTTTTCACATGCATTTCCTTCTGGCTTACTTGCATCTTTATATACGCCAGTGTTTGAACCTTTTGAAAGAGGAAGATGAGCTGTTCGGCCAGCAGCAGTCTTGCTGGCTGCACAAAGTGAAAGGGAAGAAAATAAAGCAGTGATCAGAGTGCTAAATCCTCTCTAAAGCTGCATCCCTGTCATGTAGAGCTAAATCCCAGACAATGCCAGGTTAGCACAGGATGGGCTCCTTCTCCTTCTCTTGCCTTCAGTCTCGCTTTCCAAAGCCTGAAGTTGTTGACATCACGTTGACACAGAGCAGGGCATTATTATTCAGAGTTGCATAAAAAGTGAATTTACATTGAGTAAACCCAATAAGCTGCACTGCTCTGACATTTAATTTTCTTGGAAACTCTTCCTATTGAATCAGGCAGGACTACATATATTTGCAAATGAAATGCAGTGTTTGCACTACAGTAACCTTGTATGGACAAGAATGTCTAATTTGGAACTTACCAAAGCCCATTTCCTGCCACCTTCCCCCAAACCTCAGTTTTTATGGGGCTGTATTTCTGTTTGCTGGCATGTAGAGTTTTCATTTTATTCCCAACCCCTATGGCAAAATGTGTGTGAAATATTCTTCTATAAATGGGGTTGTTATTTATGACTGAGTCACTGGTTGCTTGTCCCTTGTTCTTTCTGAGGCCACTCTTCCTTTGACATCAAACCCTGGGGCTGAAAGTTGAGGGTAAATAAATGGTGTCCCTTGAACTAGATACAGTCATAATAAACTCTTAGATGAAATGTCAGCTCTAAGTGAGTGTACTCTTCTCCTTTCCACTGTATGCTGATCAGCCCTCCAAAGCAGAGCAGTCATATTTCAGAGCTCGCTTTATCTCCCTTCTCTTCTTACCATATTGAATGTCTGATTATAAAAGGGGTAGTAAATGGCTCTGTTAAAAGGAGGTTTAATCAGGGAGACATAGGTCAAGACATCATGTTATTTTTTGTGGTGCATGATTGCATACGTGTGTTTATGCATCCATCCTAATCTACCCAAGATGTTACTTTTCTTAGAGGATGAGTTGTTTCCATCTCGTAGAAGAAACTGCTTCAGACAGACTTCATCTTTGAAGTGATAGACTTATTCCAAGATGAATGTGTGCTCTAAAATAGCTGTGCAAAGGAAACTAGCAAACAGTTTGGTGTCTGAATAGTCCCAGAACTGACACCTTGTCATGAGGGGCAAGAGGATCATACAGTTAAGAACAGTTAGGTTTGGAAAGGACCTTAAGATCATCCAGTTCCAACCCCCTGCCATGGGCAGGGACACCTCACACCAGACCATGTCACCCAAGGCTCTGTCCAACCTGGCCTTGAACACTGCCAGGGATGGGGCAGCCACAGCTTCTCTGGGCACCCTGTGCCAGTGCCTCAGCACCCTCACAGGGAAGAACTTCTGCCTTAGATCCAACCTGAACTTCCTCTGTCTCAGTTTGAATCCATCAGCCCTTGTCCTGTCACTGCAGTCTCTGATGAGGAGTCCCTCTCCAGCATCCTTGTAGCCCCCTTCAGACACTGGAAGCTGCTCTGAGGTCTTCATGCAGCTTCTCTTCTCCAGGCTGTACAGCCCCAATGTTCTCAGCCTGTCTTCACACAGGAGATGCTCCATAGGCATCCTCGTGGCCTCCTCTGGACTTGCTCCAACAGCTCCATGTCCTTGTTATGCTGAGGACACCAGCCCTGCACACAGTGCTGCAAGTGGGGTCTCACGAGAGCAGAGCAGAGGGGCAGGATCACCTCCCTCGACCTGCTGCTCACGCTGCTTTTGATGCAGCCCAGCACACGGTTGGTTTCTGGGCTCAAGCACACACTGAAGCTGCTCATGCTCAGTTTGTCATCAACCAACACCCTCAAGCACACGAGGATGTCTTAAAAACCCCCAACCTTTCATGTTTTCTACGGTACTGATATTTTTACTAAAATATCATTGTAGACCTTGTTGTTTTTGTTAGGAATTTATTACCTGCTAAAAATAAACCCTAAACTGTGTGGGTTACTATTAAATATATTAATGCACCATAGTTTAAGAATTCAAAAGGTTGTTACACTTTCCTACCATGTTTTTTTCAACTATAATAAAATGTTTCTTTCAATCTTGGGAATTGTATGTGTCTATTATAACCTGTCATTGTGAAATTAGATCCTTATGCTGTACTTTCACATTATGATTAGAGCTGGTTCAAAACACTCCATCCATCCAAAACTGAAATGGTAATATTCTTAAACATGTATTTTGATGGGAAATCTAATACAATTTTCTGTTCACAGAAAAAGGGGAAATACCATACATGTTTAATATTTTTATTCCTCTTTTTTCACTTTCCCTTTGTCACTGGGAGAGGCATGCTGGTATAAATAGGGAAATAAGGAAAGATAAACAGCAAACATAGCCATTACCTACTATATACATACATAAACATACGTGGTCAATTCCAAAGTGCAATAATGAATTCATTACTTTCTAGCTCATCTTTTTGGTAACTGACTGAGGTGTTTATATTCTCCTGGATTATGTGATCTTGTTTGATACAAGAAGATGGGCCACAACCAACATACACTGGTGGGGCACCGTGAAATGATTGGAAGCTCTTGCTCCTCACCCAGCTTTGGTTTTCAGAAAGACTGATTTTGTGGACTGGATTCAGCATCCGATGGAGTCAGAAGAGTGCTGTGTTTGGTGTCCTTCACTGGTGATTATTTCCTTGTGCTTTATAGATGTAGATTAGCCAGAGAATTGAGAGCTAAATGTATGGGTCATGAGCTGCGCTCTTCTGTACTTATCTTACATCAGGTCAGTTGAAATTCTCCTAGAGATGGTCCAAAACTGAATTAGGCTGTTGTATTGACCTTTTCCTTCTTGTATATCCCTTGATCTTCTTTATCTTTACAGTCTCTTGAGGAAAGTTACTAAAAGAGACCCTATTTATAGGTGAAGTTTTCAAAGGCAAAACCCTGTTAGTGAGATTTTTGTCAAAACAATTACAGGCACCTTCCTTCCTTAGCTCTCGTCTTTAGTTCACTGTAGATCAGGTAATGGTGATGCACAATATTGAGCCTCCTTTGTGGTGGTTTAATAAGGGTTATTTGTTTAGCTGGATAATTGTGGTGTTTACTAAAGGGAAGATGATCTTGCAGTTAAAATGTTATATTGAGATGCTTCCATCTCTACTACAGATTCCTTTTCAAATCATGTAGGGCCTATGTAACAGTATTTTCAGAGCTACAATACAGGTATGGTTGACAGCAAGGCACTTGCTTGTGTTTTTGAATGCTCAAGCATCTTTATGAAACTGGTATTTTGGTCTGGGTTTCAGAGCATGCATACTCCTCTGTTTGCACCTGATGCTTTCCATTCTTGAAAACTGGACTCAGTCAATCAACCTTAGGAATACAGTACCACATTATAAGACAGCGAAAATAATACCTTCTCTTTTGCACCCTTTTTTCTTCTCTACTTGAAATATTTACATTTAATCAAACTGAATAACGTAAAAAGCCTGATTTCAGCAGCTCCACAAAGGTACACCCTTCTCTGACTCTGCACTGTTGATTACAGTGCAGGCAGAGCTGTTTGCTTACCTGTTCTTTACATTAAGTCTTTTTTATTGTGTACCCTACACAATAGGAACAAGGGAATGGTTTAACACAGCTGCAGAGAAGTTAACCCCATAAACCTTGAGATTGCTGTAGCTGGAGAAAGCACTGGGTGGGATTCCTTTGTACAGATGTCACCATCCTCAGTTTCAGTGTTACGAGCTGGAATCAATAGTGGACCTTCAGCCCACTGAAACTTAATGGAGAGAAACTGCTCCACATAAGGAATGGGTCTCCTCCTTCCAACAGAGGTGTTTTAAACAAGTCACAAGCACCAGGCTTCAGAGGGGGCAATCTGCTTGCTGCCTACAGAGAGAGTAAATCAAATGTCTACATCCACATTGTGGATGCCCTGAGGCCAGTGAGATGCTGTGGAGAAAACACACCGTAACAAGAGTGATGTGCAAATTGAGATTGTTTCTATGTCCATTCCCTGCAGTGCTTGACAAGGAAGAATAAGGTATATTTATTTTCTTTATTTTCCCAGCAGTTACAGAGGTATCTTAACTAGTATAGTTTTGTGTGCCAAGAAAGTCTTTTAGCAGGAGAGCTTCCAATGGTTCCAAAGTTTTCCTGTTGAAGAGCAGACAGTTTGCAGTACTTAATGCTTCCTGGTCACAGTGCAGCATGTGAAATGTTCATCATAAACTTGATTTGATATGAAAAGATTTTCTTTGGTTCTGCTCCAATAAGACCCAGAAAGAAAATTTTGGAAAATTATGCAACTTCATCATAAATCCATTGTTTTGTTACGTGCAGCAAAATTACATCATCAAAGATAAGTTTCAAATGGCCATTAGGAACTGAAAAGAACTAACTGTAAAGGAAGTATTTATGTAGCTAGACCTTAACATATTATTACAAGTTTTCCAATTGAAGTAAATTGACAAAGCACATATTCACGTGTGTGAGAAATCCTGACAGAGACTGGCTCAAGGTGTTTGTTCTGTGTCTCATATTATTGTGAGATAATAGAGATGTTCATGTTATTCAAGTGGCATAAGTTACTTCCTCCAGCTGGAAAAATGGCACCATGACACTGAAAAGATAAGAAACCTTTTTAAGTAACAAGAGACAAATGGGAACCCACAAGCCCTTCTGCAGCAATAGATTTGTTGTAAAGTTAGTGTCTAATGACATTTTGTAGTGCCTTAAAATGAACCAGGATTACAGTCCAGTGTTAGGTTACTGCAGATAATAGACACTGACCTGTGGGACTGTCATTCAGCTTTCATCTCTAATAACTTGATAACAGGAGACAGATGGTGAATTAATTTGGAACTAATTGGCAAGAGTGAAAAAGAATTTTTTATATGTGGTGTAACTGCAACAGAATAATATCTAACTAATAAGCTATGTAGCTTAAGTCATGGTGTAGGAGGAAAATGGAGCAAAGGAACTTCTATTACATAAATGCTACTGCATCTGAATTCAACCATATAAAGGTTTTAAAATGCACACAGGAGCCTTCTCCTTTCTACCCCTAATGTGTATTAATGACCAAATTCTAATTATCCTTACAGCTAAGTCAGTTTGATGCTTAGGAAGATGTTAGCTCCTCAGAGATGAAAGATGAAAAGGAGAGGCTTCTTCTTATCTTCTTATTCTACAACTGGACAGACAGACAGACACACACAGAGTCATGTCTGTGCACTCCTGGGAACAGGAAGCAACCAGAACAATTGATGTTCAGACTTCTGTCCCACTGGAGCTGCCTTCAGAAGTATTTACTAATGGTAGATGATTAGGAACAAAATCAAGAAATAAAGTCCCTTGCACTATAGGTCGAGTGTGAAGGACGCTCAACAGCCCAGTGCTTTAGTTGTTCTTATCTCCGTCTCTGGGACTTCTCAGTTATAACCACATGATGCAGAGAGAAGAGATGCTTCGGGGTTGGATTTTCTTTCTGGATGGTGTGAGATTCGCTTCTAAATCCACGTAGCAGAGGATGCAAGTCTTGTCTATGCAGAAAAGCATGATATTATCTCTAGTTCAGCTCCTACCTGTCTACTCCTTATGCACCTATGACAGGTCTGCACAATGCCAGCAATACTGGTTCTGATCAGCTGTGATATCCTAAGGGTAGGTCCTACTCTTAGGAGAACTTAGGAAAGAGAAAGGCACACACTTTTGAGGACAATTGTGGGAGTAGATGTGAATTGCAAAGACAGATCCATTCCAAAGAGTACTAAAAGAGCTAAGGATAAAGGGGAAATAACTATCAAAAAAGCTGCACTTGGGATATTACGAAGAAAGAGGTAATGGTGGTTTGCATGTTCCAAGCAGTGGGAAATAAATCACAGCAGACAGTGTGTCATGTGTTGAACAAGAACACAGAATTCTTGCTCTAAGGAATCTTATTAGTGCAAATTAATTGCGTTTTTATTATCATCCCCTAAAGCTTTTGGGGATGTAAGTTTTGCAAAGTAACGGCTGGGTTGTGGAAGTAGGCCACTGTATTAAGAAACAAATCATGCAAACTTGGAAGCACAAGGCTGCCCTTGACCCCTGTGTAGCTGAGGCACACTTGAATTACCCTCTAAGTGACTAACCTGTGGGAAGCTGTGGGTGAAGGACTTGGTGGTGGAATTTACACTGGGTGAGTAAGTCCTGGGGGCAGTCACAGCTCTGCTTTTGCAATCTTGTAAGGCATTTGTTGAACATCATGGGACAGTATGATACTAAAAGGATCAGGGCTGTGTTTCCTTGGCTGGGGATTCAGCAGTGATTGGAGATGGAAGAACTTCTGGGTGTGTCTTCTTGTCCTATTCTGTGCAGAAGCAGGAATAATATACTTGAAAACTGTCAGTGATGTAGCTTTTTCTTCTTTCCAGAATAATATGTAGAGGAGAGAAGGCAGTCAGAAATCACATGATAAAGTTTGGGTGCTTTATGTGATTGAAGTAGCATGTCTTTTGCCCGTTTCCTCTTTCCATTACCATTTTTTCAGGTCCTTTATTTCATTCTCCTGATTTCTCTTAGACCGACTCACAAAGATAAAGGATTGTCCACTGACTGTTAGCTTTTGCCTCAATGCTCACCTCCTGTTCTCCTCCATTTCTTCTTTAAGGCACTATAAGGAATTTTTTTTCCCATCAGGCTTAATGAATGGCTGGGAGCTGTCAGCTCTTTCAGACTCTTTTGTCTTCTATTCATCATTATGTCTTCATTGTCCTCTTTAATTCAGCTGCAACATTGAGGGGATCACTTACTGAGAAAGACAATATTGCTAGCCATCCAGAGGGATTTCGCACATCTATTCCTCATCCTGTGTAAGATAAACTATATGTGAAATATTGTGCACGAAATAGTGTCCATTTCAGACACCAAATGCTTAGCTGATATTTTCGCACACATGTCTCCGAGTCTAGGCATGTGACACCTTTTCTGCATACAAATTTCCACCAACTTACCTGTTGTTGAAGATGGGTCTTTCTAAACTGAAGTTGATTTGAGTACAGACTGGAACTAGCTTTATTGCTTTGTTTCAGAATATAGCAGTAGGTACACCAATATGAATTACAATATAGAGAAAAACACACCCCAAAGTCAGAATTAGACTCACGCTGCTTTTGATGTAGCCCAGCACATGGTTGGCTTTCTGGGCTGCAAGTGCACACTGCCTGGTTTTCAGAGGAAAGGCAGTAGGTGTTCAGAATAATTGGGAATATACCCATTTACTTGGAGTTTTAATTGTGGATCTGGGAAATTAAGGTTAAGAGTCTTTTGTTTTTTAAATCTTTATCAAAAATGTGGTATATTTATACCAGAAAGCTCCCTCAAGTATGCAGCATGGCTTCTCAAACTGTGAAGCACAGTATGATTTTCAATTAGGATTTTGGAGAAGTGCAATCCCAAGAAAACTCCGGGAAGTATTAAGGAATAGAGTGAGCTAAAATGGATACAAAACGCAGGTACAATCAGACTGGATTTTGGATTATTAAAGTTTAACATGCATTTTCCCATTCTGTTTGTCATTGGGGGTTTTTTTTCCAGGTCCATTTCTGTTTCTGCTCACTCTTCATATATTTTTCTTCGTGTAAGTGACAGTTTGTGTATTTAAAAGACGTGGTGATACTCTGGTTTTACATCAACCAAGGTCGGGAACTGGCTGTGCATCTGCATTTCCCATCTGCGTGGGCACAACTCTGCTGATCTGTCAGTGCCTAAAACTGCATGCTCAGATGCAGTACGAAACATGGGTTGGTGAATGGAGTTCTCACAGCTACCAGCTACTCAGTGTGTTGCCTTCTTGCTCATGATAAATAAATGCATTTATCACAGAAGACCTGCAAAGAATTTTTGTAAGATAAAGGCTGCTAAACTCAGGTACTTCCAGGAAAAGAACTTTCGGATTAGGAGTACCTGTACGGCCATGAGGTAGTACTGTGATGGCTGGACATGGGTTGATACTTGGAAGGAGGTTTCCTCTGCAGCTTTTCAAGCTCTTGACCATGAAACTTTGCTTTCTCTTGTTAGAGATATAATAGAGGATTTTCCATGATTGAACTGTGATTGGAAGCTGCTGAAATTAGTATTAGTGTTGAAACTGTGGCAACTTCTGAAGTTGTTATATACAATAGGTGTATATTTGTTATATTATTATAATAATAATAATACAAAAAATGGCCCTTCACTGCCATCTCTCAAAAATGCCATGATAGTAAGCAATTGGGTGGTAAAATGGGAGATGAAATTTGTTGGTGATAATCACAGTCACATACACATATAAAATCCAATCTTATCTCTATATACCTGAGGATGGACTACAGATGAGGTATTGCCACTCAGGAAGCTCTAGACGACAGTGGAGTAACGCTCAGCAGCACTCACAAAGGAGAAGAGAATCACAGACAGAATTGGGAACAGACTAGAGAAGAAACAGGAAGCATCACTGTCCCATATGAGATTCCAACACACACCCAAGTTTTGATGGCTGCATGTAATTTTGTTCCTCACTCTTCAGATCTAAACTAGAAAGCAAATGTGCAGCTTAAGGCATGACAATTATCTGACATAGGATATATCTTCTATATGAAAGAAACAAAACCCCAAGAATTCCTCAGCTTGAAAAAGAGATTCTAAATGATCTAATAAAAACTAAAATTGCGTATGACATGGAAGAGATAAGTAAGGAGTGATTACTGTCAAGTGAAAAACCGTAGCAGCTCACATACTGTATTCAGCTCAGGGTTGCTGTAAATAGAGCAAGCTATGCCAGGGTGTAAGGATTACACTTACGTTGTTTCTCATTGTTTCTCTATGGTTCTGCTAACAGCTGAAGTTAAGGACAGGGTAATGGGCTTGCTGAGCTTTCACTGGGGTAGAGGCAGCATTGCTTCCTCTGTTCTTATGTCAGATCTTGATTCCAGCACTTAGTGGGCTGGTTCATGTGCCTGAGCTTTGTGAAGCTCATTGATAGCTTGGTAGTCACTGCAAGCAGTCTTTGTCTTTGGAAAACCATCACTGGGTGTGATTTGGCTCCCAAAGGTATGCAAATAAATATCATAAAATGTCTCTTGCTATAAAATACCTGTAAAATAAATCCTTGGTTTATATGCATTTCCTATACACACAAAGTAAGCTATTAAAAAATACAGCAAGTTTAACTGTGGTATTTCTAACCATGTTTAAATTTAAATCATTTGGACTAGATGATCATTGTAGGTCCATTCCAACTGAAATACTCTATTCTATTAACTGTAAGTCACACCAAGAACTTTGAAGAAATTGAGAGGTTATAAACTTATGGCAACATCTGGTTTATCTCTCTTCTCCAAGTTGTCTATGTATGATTTTATGGCCATGTAGTTAAAAACATAAGTCTTCTAACTGAGGGCGATAGAACATAGTGAAAGTTTTCCAGTGCTAATTTTTGTTTCTTTCCCCATATGCACACACTATTTCATATTTCTTAGCACAGGGTAAATTACTCTAAAAGTCCTGTCTAAATAAATATATCCACAAGAGCATACTATTCATTTTAGCCACAATGCCAGAATCTATAAACAAATACTGTTATACATTCTTTGTATTATTAATCTGGAGATGGAAGAGAAATATGAAGAAAATGGGGTTCACAACCAAAAACTGTAACACATCACAGTTGCCAAACAGTTCAAATTATACAAAGTAAATAATGTGGATTTGGGGTTGCAGTTTCAGAGTCTCCTTTTTCCCCATTGTATTTTTACGACTTCGGACGGGCCAGGGCTTATAAATTTGACACAAACTTCAAAGCAGAGTCCTTGGGAATGTGAGATCTCCACATTGTCAGTGGCTTATCTGGTTCTTGCCCTTTCTTGCATATATTTCTTATTAATATGGTAATGGATGCTAACATAGACCTTTTGTATATTTATGTTTGAAAAGTGCTGTAATAGACTGTATGATGTCTATTTCTGTGTAAAGACTGCATAAAGCAGACATATTTGCTATGTCTGCTTTGTTGTTTGGTAAAGCTTAAGGAGAAAGGAGACCAGGAGCCCCTCAGCAAGTTTTCAGCTCAAATAATGGCATGAGTCTGATCCTGATTTTCATTTAAACTTAGTAAACTAATTTGCCGAGGGTTGCTTTCATTTAGGAGAACACACCTTGCAAATCCTGACATTTCAGCAGGTTACACAAAAGTTTTTAAGGTCCAATTTTAAATGCAAAGGAAACCATGAGAGAACCAAAAACCATGTTTGTGTACATGAATTTCCATATCTAATAACTTAACAAAACCCAAATGTCTTTTGTTACAGAACTCAGGCAAGAAAAGTCATGATCCTTTTGAGGCTTCCCCATAGAAGTCAACGATAGTTCTGTTTTCACAAACTGTTTATCATTTATTCAGTTCAGAGGTGTTATTTATTCATTTTACTTGTTTATTTTATGTCTTCAAGATTGCATTTTAAATAGGCTCTGAAAGATTTATATGGAGGCATGTTAAAATGACTCAGAAATGTCCCCAGGAGTTTGGAAGATGGAATTATGTTATCCTGAAAACTAGAGGACACATAAAATGTTGTTACTGACTCCCCAGGTGGGAAAAGGTGGGATGGTCGGCTATTTTTGCCATATCCCATTTTCAGACAGTTACAAGAGTTATGAGATTCCCACCTACACCAAGATAGTTCACTTTAGGAGAACACAGAGAATGTTCTCCAGTTGCTGCAGCTCTAGCTTTCAGCCCAGGTAGCTGCTCAGGTAGGCCAGGAGGTGATGAGCTGGCTAACGTGAAGTTAACAGTTGCCAGGACAAAGCTGTGTTTGCTCCTCCACTGAGGACCCTTTCTCCAGACTAGAAAGACTCTTGTGATACTGGTTGTATCAAGTCCTAAGTACAACATGAAAGTAATTCTCAGTGTGTGTATTTTGTGTAGTCTTGAGAATTCTTCCCATTTTTGGCCATAGCTCTACCCTTCACTGCCAAGCTGTTGGAGCACTAACACAAGCAAAGCTTGTTTAGGCAATTTCCCATTGCTAATCAATACCATTTTCCTACGAAGCTTCATTACTTTGTGATCAATAGGTATAACAATAGGATGCATCTTTTGTAATAAATAATTTTCTTCTCCCTTTGATTTTTTGGACAGAATCATGAATAAACTGGCAGACCAGCAGGACCACATGATACCATGAAGAGAAGCTTACAGGTCCTCTATTGCCAACTGTTTAGTAAGTAAATACTGATTTTTCTTTTTGTAAGAAAGGAACTGTTCAAATCCTTACATTTTTATGCAGGGCATGGTTCAGGGAGATACTTAACCATGTGCCGTGCTTCAGGTACCTGGAGAACCATATGGAAGTTCAGTTATCTTGTTAACTGAGATATTGGGAGATGTATTTAAAAACCAGGTTGAACTACCAGCTGATTCTGCAGGGTTGTACAAGAGTAGAAGTGATTTGCTGTGCCCTGCCACTGTGAGATGTAGAAACAGAGGATGGTGGTTGGAAGAAATAACACAATAGTTTTGTATTCATGGTTTTTGCCTAGTTCTCGGTAGACAAAAGGAATTCATCCCACTTGGCATGTCTGGTTATGGTCTCTCAATATCTATGAATGAGGGAAGGAAGCTCCAGACTCGCACAGACTAAATCCTATGTCACTTCCTGAGATGACTAGTTTCTTTTTTCTAAGTTTTGGCTTTGTATGCATGGAATGAGCAATGCAAGGACCATTACTTTTATTGGCATGTGTACAAAGTAAGTATAACAAACATTTTAAGCACTGTTACAGAAATCTAATTAATACCTTATCTTGGCTTTACTTATTGTCATCAGGGTATAAAGTGAGATTTTTTTTTTGCTCTGCTAGATTAGCTAGTGTTCCTATTCTTATTTACAACTTCTCCTATGACATAGGAGAAACTCAGCTGTGTTTTCATGGCATCTGAGGGGAGATTCTGGAGATGCACCCAAGACGGTTTTGTTCTCATGAGCACAGAGCTAGGCCAGACGTGCCTACACAACTTCTGATGTGCCCAGAGCACACCTTTGGCTCCAGAGGTTGGCTGTCTGGCTGGGGTGCAATGGGGGAAGGGTTCCTTAGGGAGAACTCTAAACAGAAACCCACTGCCAGCAGTGGGGGCTGTGGTAGTTTTACAATAACTGAGGAGCCAGAGTACTTCGTCTCATGTTTTGTGTGTTGAATAGTTAACTTAATTCTATATTGGTCTCAGTTGCTGGACTGACATTAGGTCCATTGTAAAGAAAATAATAAACGAAATGTATGAATACATTTCTACCAAGATGGTGGGGAAAAAGGAAGTTATACTCCACATCCAACCTATTGCAGTGTTGGGTCTTTCTGTAGTTTTTTAATACCATGCTTCCCTGCTGCTTTAAACTATTTTGTTTTTCAAGGTAATATGTAGAAGATCTAAGCAGAATATGGAGAAACACTGAAACGGAAGAGGGAGAGATTAAGCAAATTATACACACACACATAAATGCAGTGTGAATAAGGAACAGTCTTGTGAACTCCATGATGTAATTTGGGAAGATGGATTCTGAACATACTGTTCTGTTTCTACTGACAGATAAACAAACTGCCTTATTTCCAAGTGCAGCAAAAACGTGTATTAAATGTAGTTACCATTAACAAATGCAACAGCTAAAGCTATAGAAGAGAGATTTTGGGCATCTGGAATGGTTTTTTCTCACTTGGCTGGTTTGTAAGGAGCCTATGGCAAGATCCACCAAGTTACTTAATTCCTGTTAAATCACTTTTCTTTCAAATGCCCTATAAGTGTGTTACTTAAGCTCACTTTTTCCCCAGTTACACCACAATCCTAAAAAGCTCCAGAGAGTGCATCCTGCAACTAAGGAAGAGGAAATAACTTTAATGTGCTTTCCGTAACTGTACTTCATGCTATAAGAAGGGCCTTGCAGCATGGTCTTACTTGTTTCATTTGCACAAAAGAAGGAAAATTGCTGCTACTACACAGAAAAGAAAAAACCCAAACCTTCAGAAAAAGTATCAGGAGACGGTGTTCTTCTTCAGGCTGATTCACCAGTGTCCTGCGTGTGGCCACCTTGCTCATCTGCTACTGCAGTTAAGTGGCTCCATGGTGCTGCCTCTTTGATGGGGCAGCATTTTCATCTTGTCTGCTGTGTTGCAAGTGATCAGTTGAGGCTTAGGCCTATAGAGAGAAGTGCCCTACGTATGTATTTTTGTACACAAGTCGAAAATGAGGGTGGCTTGCATAGAGTGTTGGTGGGTTTTGTAGAAACAGCGATCATCTGGAGAGACAAAACTGTCTGTGCTTGTGTGAGCGTGCCTGTGGCTAAGTAATGTAGGAAGAAGCAGTTTCATCCTCAAATTGATGTGTCGTTATGGGGCTTGTCTCATCTTGATTGAGCCCCTGGGCCAGGAGTGGCTGCACTCATCTATGTATTCATTTCCACCTCTGTTCACCTGGGCTGTGTTCAGCTGTGTTTGTGTAGCGCCTGACAGTGGGACCCTCACACTTATACAAGGATTGCTTGGCTTTGGGGCTGCAAGAGAAGACTTATGTAGATACTTGCCCGATTTACAGACTAGTGAGATTTGTTAACTGTATTTTTAAAAGTCAGGGCCATATGTAAATAAGATTTTAAATGTAGCATACATATTTTCTTTTTTTTGTGTGTGAATTTTAGATGAGTTATGTAATCAGTCTGTTGCCATCCATATTCTTCTGCAGTGCTTTCCAAAGAGAGCGTATTCCACCCATTTATGCTGATCAAGAATAGTATGTGTGAAAATGGCACTAGCAGCAGCTGCTCTTTTGAATATGGTTGTATCTGGCTTGAATCTGATCCCAGTTGTAAAGAGGTAGACTTTGTAAAAATTGCAGTGCTACATTTGGGACAGGGCTCTGGGTGATGCTACTTTACCCCTAGTCTATTCATAATTTATGAATAAGTGATTAAACATGCGATTTAACTATAAAGAAGCAGTGCTTTCAAACTGTATCTTCAAAGAGTCTATTTAATCTGAAATCTCTAAGACCCTTTGAAGTCACTGGCTAGATTGAGTTGATGAGGACCAATTAAAGCAAAACATGTGTCCACAATTTGCTGCCATTTGTTCTAGGCGCATCTTTATGGATGAAGTTTGTTGCCTCTGCAATGATGAAGATGCAAATGCCTTTCCCATGAGGCTGAGCGATCTCCATCTTTTATAAAGACCTAATGTGATGATTTAAGCCCTCCATCATGAGCCACAATATGTCTGCATTCTCTGTAAGAAAACATGAACATTATAATTTACCATGCATGCACTGTTCACTGAGGGCTTCCAAGTTGCATATAAACTAAGGGGAAATGTGGTAACTGGTGAAGCCCTTGGCACACAAGCTGTACACGAGGCTTTCTTCTTCACACATTTATTTTCCTGAAAAATTGAAGGACTTTTATTTTCTGTTTACTTACAGCACTAGTGTCTGTGTGAGGACCTGTCACCATAACATAAATGCCAGTCTGAGTGTTTCTTCATGCCATTATCACGTAGGTGTTCCCAAGCATCACTCTCTCCTCTCCAAGACCTGGCACAGTGCCCAGTAATGTCAATAGAAAGAGTCTCCTAGGTACAGGCTTGCACCACTCTGCAGCAAGCTGAGCAAAACCAGTGGTGTGTGGCTGTGCCTTGTGACACAGGCTGTCACACATCTTGTGTCCCCTTGCTGTGGAGGCAGCTCACCTTCCTTGGGTTTAACTGGCACCCTGGCTGCCTTTTGATTCAGTGAATCACTTCAGTGAATTCGATTCAGTGAATTCACCTCTGAATTCACCCTGTACAAAAGGTTGCTACAAGCCAGCGCTCCATTCAGGTCTGAAGCAAGTCCAGGAGCTCATCATTCTTTTATAAATGTTTGATAAGTTGACAGAATTCCTCTTTGAGAGAAGACCCAATTCTCAGTGCTGAGCAGCATTATCTGCTAATGCCCATTGCCTCTAACAGGAACCCACACCCACCAACTCCTGTTTCTATTGCCAGCTACTGTCTGTGAATAATTACATGGTAAGATAGTATGCAGTGATGGCTCTTTTGAACAATTATACATGGCTCATGTATAGCCATAGTGGGGAGGCATGGTAACGGTACAGAAGGGCTACTGCCAGAGGAAGAATAACCTGTTCTTTGCCCATAGCAGTAGATAAGACATGAAGAAATGCATTTATACAGCAGGTAGCTTGATGTTAGACATCAGGCAAAAATGTTTTAGAAGGTTAGGACACTGAAATGCTAGAGCAGGTTAGTCAGGAGGATGTCAGTGTGCCACTGAAGCACTGAATGGAAAAAACCCATCTCTCAGGGGAGACAAAGGTCATCTAGATGATTTCAAAAGCTCCATCAAACCCTCTGATCCTGTGACCACTAGGTACTGTGTCCTTAGCGCAAATGAGCCTGCTTGCTTTGTCAGAGGGCTCTCAGCTTGCACAAGCCATGTATAATTAATCCCTATGATAGAAACATAGAGCTGACGTATGCATAAAGGTACTGGGGATCACTTGATACAGATCAGCAGAGTCTCCTCCTATCATTCAGAAGGCCTCACACAGGGAAAAGGAAACAGCATTTGTGTTGTGCTCTTTAAGGCTGGTAGGTGTTAGCTTGAGCAAGGAGAGCAGCAGGGAGTAGTTATCCAGCAATGGATTCCATCTGATTTGCTATAAAATTGTAGAGGTAAACAGCCTCTGGGGATGTTTCATGTACAAAGCTTTTTGGGTACTCACTGGTCTGGAGCATTTGTGTTGGAGAGTCACATGGCTTGGTAACAGGCTGCCCATCGGGCAGCTCGCAGCAAGCAGTCCATCAACACTTGCTTTCCCCAGAATTCAATTAAGGGCTGTTGCTTCAGTTTGTCAGCAAAACCTTTGCCTGCTTGAAAGAAGCTGCAGCCTCCTATTTTGTGATCCTTTCCTAGAAAACAGACCTTTTGAAAGAGAGTTTTAAAAGCAAACCAGTGCACTTGATAAAGAAACTAAACTGGATATGCATTTTCTTATCAGGTGTAGGCTCCACTGTCCTTGATGTGCCCTTTAGTGAGATCTCAGCTGCACACACATGAAACAGCATGTTCCTGCTCACTGCCTGGCTAAGCACAACTCTGTGAATCAGATGGCTCTTGTGATTCTAAGCCTGAGATTGTTCCCATGAATAGGTTGCAACATTTAGTTTAGATTTGCTGGTTCCATGAACATTCTTGCCTTTAGAGACATTATAGTTCAGTAGCATTTCACAAATGCACAAACTCGTTAAAGAGTTTGAGGTACATGTTATTGGGGAGGGGATGTCCTGCTTTTTTCTGCCAAGAAAAGATACAAATTTAGGACATAGTAACCCCCCCAAAACAACTAGATCTTGTGAAAGCTTCTCCACTGTCTTGTAGACTTGCTGAAACAAAGATGTGGAATCTGGGACTGCAGAATTTCAGGTCACGGGTTAAGTCCTTGACACTGAATTTGGGATAAAAAGCCAACAGACAGTGATTATTATACTTACCCTTTATATTGGCAAGCAATTCATGCCTTTGCACATATCATTTGATTGCCTGATTGTGTTCTTGGCATTAAGTACCTTCAATTTTATGCTTAGAGTGGTACTATTTGCACAAGAACCCTCTAGATTTTTCAGAATAAATGATAACATAGATAACTTCCCAGTGTTTTTATTCATCAGCTATTCACACACCAGTTGTGGGACATGATGGTAATAATGTCCATGACCCTTATGCTAGAAACCCAAGAGATATTAAATAAATACATAGAAATGTGGATATTTACCCAACTTGGAAAATGCTGCAAAGATTTGGTTTTAAAATTCCTTTCTGTCTTGTTAAAACAATAATTTGAGAGGTCAAAAATGAATCCACGATATTATTTCCATCTACTGTGGTGAACTATTTGTGGTTTGGACCTGAAGCAATCCCCACTGTATGACAATGTATCTGTCTAATCTTCTAGTTTAGATTCAGTATTGTTTGCCTCAAGCCTTGATAGAGAGGTTTTAGAGGGAGAGTGAATAGGCGGGAGTACAAATTTGACTTTTCTCTATTTTCCTTTTCAAAAGTCTATTCATCCATCTCTAATAGAAATGAAACTTCAGGAACAAAGACATAGCAGATTGTGCAATTTCATGTGTGTCTTTGAGACTCAGTGTCAAGTCAAGTGGAGGAAGAACTGTTGCTGATGTGCAGACAGGAGCCTAGCAACCATGAAATCTCAGTCCTATTGAGTTCAGTGGCAGAACTCCCATTGACTTTAGTAGGAATGAGGGTTTATTCCCAGCCTTCATGTTCCCACCTTGCTTTGATATCTTGCATTATAAAACAAGAATATCTTGTCAAACATTTATTTCCTTCCCCAAAGCTTTCTTTTCTTGCTGGTTGTGCCTAAGGGACATTAGTATGTTTTTGGCAATGTTGCAATCAAGCCCTAATCCAGCAAAAGCAGTTAAATATGTAAATAGGGCTCTTAACACCGGGCAGACTGCTCCTACAGCAGCCACTAGCCATAGTCTTGAATCACTCTTGGGCTGTACTCCAGTAATTCGAAGGAAGAATTACTTCAAAGTAATTCAAAGTAAGTGTGACCAGCAGGTGGAAGGAGGTGATCCTGCCCCTCTGCTCTGCTCTCGTGAGACCCCACTTGCAGCACTGTGTGCAGGGCTGGTGGCCTCAGCATCAGAAGGACATGGAGCTGTTGGAGCAAGTCCAGAGAAGGCCACGAGGATGATCGGGGCTGGAGCACCTCCCGTATGAAGACAGGCTGAGAACATTGGGGCTGTTCAGCCTGGAGAAGAGAAGCTGCGTGGAGACCTCAGAGCAGCTTCCAGTGTGTGAAGGGGGCTACAAGGATGCTGGGGAGGGACTCTTCATCAGGGACTGTAGTGACAGTACAAGGGCTGACAGGTTCAAACTGAAACAGGGGAAGTTCAGGTTGGATCTAAGGCAGAAGTTCTTCCCTGTGAGGGTGCTGAGGCACTGGCACAGGGTGCCCAGAGAAGCGATGAGTGGTCGATCCCTGGCAGTGTTCAAGGCCAGGTTGGACAGAGCCTTGGGTGACATGGTCTAGAGTGAGGTGTCCCTTCCCATGGCAGGGGGTTGGAACTGGATGATCTTAAGGTCTTTTCCAAACCAAACCAGTCTGTGATTCTATGATTCTGTAAGAAAATGTTCCTGCCAGCACACATGCTGGTGCCTAATGTCCATGAATTATCCAGTGCCTGTGACAGTGTTCCTGTGAGAAACACAGAAAAGTGGCTGTTAGATACTTAATATACATCGTTACTGATGTTCCCCCACATGTGAACTGCCACGCACAGTGACGTGCACCGCTTGGGTCAGTAACAGAGAAATATTTCTCTCACCATATTTAGGTGCTTGAACTTTATATGTTAAATGTCTTTGATCTCTTGCGAAGCCTCTGAACTTTCCTCCCTCCACCTGCCCCTTGGCACTCTGTATCCCATTATTTACAAGCGAGGAAGAGCTAACTGTGGAGGTTATGGCAGCTTCAAGCACTCAGATATGTGTCCATTGTAGCTCATTACAGGCTGTGTAAATAATTTAGAAGAAATAACACCAAGCTCATTGCAGGCTGTTGAACATTTGAAAGAAATACATCTAAACCAAGGTCTCATCCAGTCATGTGATGGGTATTGTCCCTGTCCCATCGCTAGGTAGCAAAGATATAAGCGGCCTCTCCAGTTCAAGTTCTCCAAAGAACTTGAGCATAAGCCAAAATTTAAGCACATTTAACTCAGTGAAAGTGTTCAAAAGTCCACCTGCAAAAAGTCTTGCTGTGAAATATCATCTCAGTCTTTGGAATGAAGCCATTGCTTCTCAAAGCAGTGCATCCGGCTGGTCTTCATTTTGAAGATAGGCATCAGCAAAACTTCCTTGACAAATCAAAGCCTTTACATAATTGGTATGAATACATTGTTTTTGTATTATTTGTTACTGTTAGTTTAAACTATGTATATCCTCTAATGCCTGAAATATGAAGGGCAGGATGTAATCCCAAGGTCTGGAAAAAACCCACAGTCTCATTTCACATAATTTGTTCCCCCACATTATTCTTGGATGAAAGGAAGATTATTGTTATATATCCCACAAAAGATGTCTGAAAAGTGACCTTGGCAGGAAAAATACTCTCCCCTTGCTATAGTAACTTAAAACCGCTCCTCTGCTAGGTTCAAAAACAGTTCTGGAAATGAGGAATTTATAGCACGTCACATCTCTTCAGCTAGAGAAGGCAAGGAACTGCAGCCCCAAGGCCGTGTTTCCTTGGAGTGGAGGAGCTGGGTCCCCATGCTGGCTGGTGTGTCAGTTATTATGTGCACGATGGGTGCCTGGGAGGAACCCACCACTCCAGGCTTTGAAGGGATAGTGCCCCATCAGCCTTCCTGTCACTGAGCTTTTCTGCTGTCCTGTGATGATGACATGGGTCTTGAGCTACTCTTTTCACTGAAGAGCCGGCTCCTGTCAAATCCAGGGACAAGGATTTAGGGCCAGGTTTTTCAAATCAGCAAATGTGGAATTACTTGGTTGGGTACTCAGTGAGTTTTCCTAAGTACCTAAGCAGGTTATCCTGCTGTCTGCATGGTAATTAAGTGGGAAACTTTTGCAGGTGCCTTTAGGAATTGCACTAGGTATGTCTCTCTGACAGGAAGGTCTCCTAATGTAAGGGGAGCGGACTTTGTTTCAAAGCTATGTGATACTGTGCAGAACATAAATCTATTATTCATCAACTCTAAAGCAAAAATTGATGCTTACTAAGACCAAGTTACACAGAAAGAGAAAAAAAAGAAGGGTCGCTGAATCAAGTGCACATCCGTAGTTCCTAGGAGTGGTAACAAATGCTTCTTAGGCAGTACTTGATGAAGTCACAGCGTTGTGCAGACATTCATTAATTCATTTGGGTTCCAGTGAAATTATGCAATTAATTTAAGCCTCCAATGTAAAATTTTACAGCTGATGAGCTGATCTGTCTCGTGTGCTGGGAGATGCATTCTGTCCTTTCTACACACTCTATTTACTCTATAGACTATGCATTCAGTTCACAAAGAGCAGCTTTTGTGTGTTCACACTGCCATGGTCAGCGTTCCTTTCACAATATGTTGCTTCCTAATTCTGTTATAACAGATTCCAGCTGCTGGGAGAAGAAGAAAAAGAAACCTTTCTTTTATCCTGTCAGGGAAGGGATCATCAGGGAAGGAAGCAATGAAGGGGGAGGGAGAGATGACTTGGATATGCCTCTTAATAAAGCAGGTATATTCATTTCTCATTGCAGGTATAGTTACAATCCGTGGGTGTGTTTCATATACCTATTAAAAACACTTATGCTGATCAAATGTATTGGGTGCATACTCTGTAGTCACTATACTGTTATTCTCACTCTGTACTGCTGGTGCATATAGATATCTTTCAAGCCACTGCCATCATCATCAGAAGCACATGTGTGTACTGTGACAGAACAAGCTCTGCATAGAAGGCTAAAATACTGCTTACATGGAAATGTTCAGACCATACAACAGACTCTGTCTCGTTGGGGTCTTTAATTCATGGACCTTCCTTATTGCTAGAAAGGGAACAAGGGCTCTCAGTGCTTCAACATCAAGTTTCTAATTCTTTATGCATTTGAAAGACACTGCTTCCTGAAGTTAGCATCCCATGGGAAGGAGAACGATGACTTTGCATTACCTTCTAAAATGTTAGGTATCGCTGGCTCCTTTAGAGGCTACAAATTCATTATGGTATCTGAGCTTCTCATTGCTGAGGGCGCTAACAATTAACATACAGGCACGACAATTATGATGTCAAAGAGAAGAAAGTGAAGATAGCAATGAGAGCACCTGAAAAATGGATGACAGTGTACTTGCAGGGCAAACACTTGCATTTGTAGAGAAAGAGTTAATTCAGAGCCTTAAAGCACAGGGAGAGAAAGAAAGTGGGTTTAAACCCTGTGGTCTTTCGGCCTTGTCTTGGAGGTAGAATGGAGCCATTTTACGTCTTTCACTTCAGTACTGCTGAGGTTTGTCAATGCTGCTTCCTTAGAGTAACTGGCCATTTCACCTGGTTTGAAGTTGTTTTGTTCTGCCATTTTGGGAAGGAAGAGCTGTTTTTCTCATCAAGGCCATATACATGCCTGAGAACCTCATGTCAAATCCCTGCCCCGGGACCTACTTCTTAATGCTGAGGTTGTGAAGCATAAAGTTAATCACATTAGAGTCTGTGCTGCACGGCGCTGCCCTGAAAGTTATTAAGGATGAATCCTGCACCAGAGAAAGAGCGAGAGGTGCTTAGGGAAGGGGGATGCTCCGAGTCTGATTCCCATGAGCAGACAAGGAGGATGTGCAGAAACAGGGTAGTTTCTATGGCTTAATAGGAATGGTCACTAGCAGCTTTTTTTCTGAGCAGAGCAATCCCTTAGGAGAGAGATCATCTGTAAGATAGAGTGACAGGACACTGGGCCTCAGCTATGTATATTGGAGTGCATCTTTCCAGGCCCTTGGGACATACACAACTGGGACCATTAGTTGCAAAATCACTGCAAAGCATCTGTATGACTGACAGGGAGTCTGATACAAATCCTCTAGCTTCTGAGGTGGAGTGGAGACAGCATAAGACAGAGAATGCTTAGTGTACATCGTCCAAGGAAGGGCTTCTACAGGAAACACAGCCAGAGAAATCCTGGGGTGAGTGTGCAGTGTATATAGACTTGACTAGCTCTTGTGTCAAGTCTGTTTCAGAAATCAAAGGCAATTCTGAGGAGAATGTCTTTGTCTGGATCATTATGGTCTGGAGCATGCCTGTAAGCTCCAGGTATTGTCTCCCAATTACAAGGCATCTGTCTTCACTGGCCTTTCCCAATATGGAAAATATCCCTCTTTCTTGCAGAAGGTGATGATGCCATTTGGTGACTTCATGTGGTTCTTTGCAGCCCTGAGAAGGCCACTGCTCCATCCCTGTGCATGTTTGTGCTCCTGGCCTCATGTAGAATAGGCAGGAGTCATAGAATGGCTTGTGTTGGAAGAGACCTTGAAGCTCATACAGTTCCAACCCACTGGCACAGGCAGGGACACCTCACACTAGACCAGGTTGTTCCAAGCCCCTGTGTCCAACCTGGCCTTGAACACTGCCAGGGATGAAGCATTCACAACCTCCTTGGGCAGCCTGTGCCAGCGCCTCACCCTCACAAGTAAGGAATTTCTTCCTTCTATCCAACCTAAATCTCCCCTGTTTAAGTGCAACTCATTCCACAACTCTTTCAATGTAAGGCTGTACAAACAGTGAGCCTGGCAGCAGGGAGAGCTGTGGGGATGCTGTAGCACCAAGCCCAAACCAGGACATCCAGTTAAATGTGCTTCACTCCTCCCAGAGCAACATGCCTTTCCCACAGTGGTTTTCACTGGTGCATCAGAATTTTCAGCATCATTCCCCTGGTTCATAGGCTCTGTGGTGACCCAGAGCTCCATGGCATGGTTCAGCACAGCAGCTTGTGCTTCTCTGCGCTCTAGGCTGGCCGTGCTCCAGAGCAGCCCCATCACAGATAGAACAGCTTGAGGGTTACATTCAATTAGCATAAATTGCCAAAGGCCCAAAATATGCTGCAGAGATGCTGTGGATTGTTAAGCCTCAAAACATGTTCCCTTCTTGCAGCTTCTTTGCTCACTCTCTAGAGGAGAAAACGCTCAGAGCTCATTTTGTCATTCTCGGAGGAGGGATGCTCCTGATGCAGCTGCAAGAGTAAGGCCCAGTCCATCTCCTGGTATGGGGTAGATCTTGGGCTCTTGTTGCTGCGTTTCATGGATTCATGCATTTCTCAGTATCTCTTGTTCCTACATGGCTTATCTGTAAGCTTGAACTGTATGCTTGAACTGTAAGCATTTTGGACTAGGGTTTGACAGTATTTGGATGTGTTGTACAGTACCGAGCATACATTTGGCTCTTAGTAATTGTAACAATTATTAAGAAATACCATATGGCTACAAATATTGAAACTCTCCAAAGAATTGCTGGGCCATTTATTTTTTGTGCATGAGTGTGTGCCTCATTTAAGCCAATTATTTTTCTATTAACAGGCATTGGTTGTGCCATCCTTCTGCTTTTATTTTTAGACATTTTCAGATTATTACAGAAAGTGTGAAGAACGAATGAAAAAAAAAGAAATCTGTTTCCTTGTACTTGTCTTTTAAAATTGAATTTCCTGCTTGAATAATCCTACATTTAATCCTCAAAGGGATGAGTCGCCTACAGGGAATGTTCTCTGCACCCTCAGGTGCCTGCTGTCAGAATGTCAGTGGATGGGAGATGAATCCAAATGAGTCCATGATTCCAAATACTCATTTGGAAATCAGGTGGTGTTTGATTATCATGTTACCAGTACCTATCCTAACATATTTAATTACAAATGGGAGATTTGTGCAGTAGAGACATGTTACTCTCGGATTTTAATGTGCAAGTTGTGTTCTGCGTTTCAGACAATGCAGCAAGGTTATGAGAGTGTCCTTCTTACTCGCTGTCTTGTGGCTTATGGGAGGTTGGGAAATCTCAGTCTTCAGTGTTTCCATTTTTAGGTCTAGCAGAAATGATGCTTTTCAGCATGGCACGGACGAGTATAAAGCCTCTTGTGCTGTGGATTGAAAGGGTTCGAGCTTTATATCCATGGAGGAAAATGATCACACATGGTCGTGATGTATTGCCAAACTGCATGTTGTGTGTCCCTCTTTTGGGACTGGAGGTGTATGGTCACTGCCTGTGACAAGAGTTTCTGTTTCTGGTCACTGCCTGTATTGACAGGAGTGGTATGTTGCTGAGCCTGTGATCTACTGCAAAGGATGCATCTGTTCTGGGCAGCGACATTCACAAGGGAATGAAACTCAGACCAAGCATTTGGCTTCCCTTGGTACTTAAGTCATCGAAGTAGTACCTAGAGTTGATTTTTAAAGTAAGGAATGAGCTTACAGAGGTGTATTTCACCGAAGTTTAGCTGTGAGTAATATGCAATGTTTATTACATGCAGGATGTCCATTTCACTGATCGTTTTGGAAAAGCTATTTCTTGTGTTTAAATATTAAGTAGAAATCATTGAAAAGCTTTGACTACTCCCTCCATGAGAACCCAGACACAGGTAAGTGTATATTTAAAGTGGGATCTGGTATGCTGAAGGGGAACATGGAGGAGAGGTGTGCAGGAGGATGCAGGATTCTGCTAGTGTTTCTTGAAAACAAAGCTTTCTTTGTGAAGCAAAGTTGTTTTGTGGTTCTAGATGTATAAAGACACTGGTTGTTCCAGCCTTATTCATTGGGGAGTAAGACTGGCAGATTGGAATAAGATTTGCAGAGGAATAAGATTGTGAGAAGAATCACAGATGGATCAGCAGGGCCAATTTTTACCAGTCAGAGAGCTTTTTGAGAGTACAGTATAGTGTGGGGAATTTATTGAGGTGATTTAGCCACAGTGATTATGAATCCATTACGCCCATACCCTGTCTCAACCTGTACAGAACAAGTCTTGATACCTAAAAGTGTATTATTAATGTTACTTTGGAAATAATACGTTTTTGAATAGTTTCAACATCCTTCATGTTCATGGATTTGGAACATCACTCTAAAACTCGCAGTGAATCTTCTGCTATTGAAACACATAAATTTGGGGAAAATGTTAATAAAAAGACATTTAGAAATGACATTTCATACCGATGCTCAGTGGAGCCTTCCTGCAGTCAAGAGCCCCTGGCAACCACAAGTGCAAACCTCTTTGAAAAGAGGCTTCTGAAAAAACAAAGTGGAGAAATCTCCTATTCTGGTTTTTGCCTGTGGTGCTATCTCCTCCTTTTGGAAGCTTCCATCCTGAGGTGTGCTTTGTAGAAAAGGCAGGTGGAGAAAAGCAAGCTGAAAAAAGCCATGGGGGGTGGCATTATGTCGTGTTTAACATTCTGCTTTTCTGCTGCATTTGTCAGCTTTTGTGCTAAGAGGGGAGTAAAAAAAAGTGACTTGGTAGAAGGGGAGAACCAAGAGCTTTTTTTGCAGTTGGGGCTAACGAGACAAATGTGCTAAGAAAGACTCTGCAGCACGTGTGCGTTTCTCAGTCATGGGGTCAGTGAGGGCGAGTTCTTCCTTCTGCTTCACAGTGTCAAGCAGTTCTTCACCCATCCACCTCCTGCTCAGAAGAACCACTAGCTGACCACTCTGATGTTTAACTCCTGCCCAGCCTTGTGGTTCCATGTGTTTCCATCCCAGCATCTACAGCCAGGGATGAGGTACCAAAAGAAGCTCCTTTACAACCAGAGCTGCCCCTGTTGACAGCCCTGCAGGAACTCCCACCAAAAGAAGAGAAGAGCAGAACAGGCAAGGGGCGCTCACCCAGCAAGGTGGGGAAGGTTATTTTCTCATCAGTAGTGATTCCCTGCACGTCAAAGCTGTAGTAAGAACAAAAATGAAGTTGTTCCATGAGACTAGTCATCTGTGGCTGCTTTTCCAGAGCAAAACACACTGAATACAATGCATCTGTGCAAGAGTAGGAAACAGTCATGAATTTGGCAGGGAGAAAATTTTCCCTTTATAAAGTTATGAGCTGCAATGGTTTCACTCTGACAGCCCTGTAATGCACAAGACAGTGAATTGACAGCTTCTCAGGTCTGGAAAATTCAAACCTGGTAGTTCTGGGCTGAGTTATGGCAGAATATTGTGGAATCCTCTGGTAAATGAGCTTTAGAGATTTACATTTTTAGGTTTGCTTTTCTGAGTAAACCAATATGTATTAGTGCAGCAGGCAGTATTTTTTATGCAGCAAGTGTAGGATGCCAATAGTATTATACTTGTCATTATGCAAGATCAAAAATGCATTCATTTGTAATACATATTCCAATTTCAAGACCCTGTTAATTTCAAAGAATTGCAGGGTTTAGTTTGAAGGACAAGGGTTTTAATGAAGACATAAATCACCAGTCATAAGCACCTCTTTTGTCATTTTCATATATAAAATCAGTAGGTGCATTAGAGGTTCACTGATACCATTCATAGTGCTTCTGGCCACTACTGAGGATGTATTTTCATGACAGGTCTGGAGCTTTGTCACTTTTATTAAGCTATAAGAGTCTGGGAGCTGTATGTATCCAAGGGGAGCCAGATAACTCATAGATTGCTGAATTTGCCACACATTTCAGTGTTTTACAATATTAATTTATTTTTATTCCATTACTCAATCCATTTGTCCGGTGTTCAGTGTAAGAGGAGTTCAACCTGTGTGCCATACATTCACTAAGCACATCTACTACCCTATGGTGCATTCATCAGGCACTATATATTGTTAACGTATTACCTCTAGGGCAAGGTTGCATATGAACTCCATCAATCTTGTGGCTTCTTCTCCTTCTCCAGCCCCATTTTCATTTGTAGAGGACCTTGGTTGTCATAGGAACGTGGTAGGATTGTTCAACAGGAGGAGAGGAGATGCATAACTTTACCCATAACTCATTCAGGCTGCTACCTTCAGGACATGCCCATCAGCACCAGCAAGGAGCACAACATGGAAACAGTCATCAGTGAATTTGTGGTTGTACTACATTCTGGTGAGGGCAGTGGCATTTCAGCATTCCTATTTCCAGCCCAAAAGTCTCTACAGACCCCAGCAAGAACCGGACACCTGATTTTTAGGTGCTCTACAAACATAAAAGTGGTGAATATCTGTGAGTGAACTTTATACCCTGCTGTTGTGATCTCACGTAGAAGATATATTGCAGTGATACACCTGACAAAAATACTGCAGAACTTCTCAAGTGATTGGTGTGGAGACACTGAAGGTACGTGACTGTATCTGTTATAGCCTTTGCAGAGAGGCAGAGGCTAAACTGTGTGAAGAATGGCTAGTCTTCACTCCAAAAGAGTGCTCCGTGGCACAGGTTGGAGATGATGTGAAGGAGAGACCTTGGAAATATATGTATTCCTGCCAGCAGCCTTCTGGCTATTTGTTCAGTTTTGAACTGAGTTATATTTGTGACAACTCTTCTCCACAGCCAATTTTTGTGATGGAGGGGATTAATGGGTCTCTTTTTTAAAAGGAGGTTTGCTTAGTTCTAAGTCCATATGCTAAAAGCACTCTTAGGCTGTTTTTAATGTATGTTGGGATTGCAATACTCTACAACACTGCCGGCAGTGATGGAGCACCTGCAGTTTTCTTTCCTTATTTGAACGAGAATTTATTGGCCTCTGAGGAGAATGCTGTGAAGTTGGCTACCCAAGCTACTTCCCTCAAAAAACCCCAATGTCTGTCCATTCCCCTGTGATGGCAGTTGCTAAATCAAAGACTTAGCCTGAATGAGTGAATGGAAGGTCCAGCTCAAGAGAAGATCCAGAGAGTTTGAGGAAGGAAAGAAACAGTCCTGAACTTCTCTTCTCTAAAAATTATTATTATAACTGAGATAGAGATCTTTAACATGCCCTGGTAAAAAGAAGGCTCAGCAAGTGCAAGTCAGTTAAGAAAGCAACAGTAAAAACCGTGTAGACAAGGCTAGACCCTCAGTGACATGGGTTAGTGGTGGTCTTGGCAGTGCTGGGAAACGGTTGGACTTGATGATCTTAAACGTCTTTTCCAACCTGGTTGATTCCATGATTTTGTGTATACTAGGAATGTGGAAGCACTGGAAATGAGGATTGTATTTTAGTATTGTTTAGGAGGTATTTCACAGAAGTGAAGGAGAATGCATCAGCATGAAACATGCTTCATTTACTGTGTTACAAGAAGAAGGATGTCACTGAAGGGAAATCCTGGCATACCCAGTGCTCTGAGTAACACTTCCATGTTTCTTTCTGAACTTTGGTATTTCAGTATGTCAGCTGCTTGATACCAATTTTTTCCATTGCCATAAGGAACAAGTAAAAGTAGTTTATTAATAATGTTTCCATAGGGTCTAAAGATCATACCCTGCCTATATTTCTAGTAGTGTAAGTGCAGAGTCACGCCAGATTTCTTTAACTCACTGAATCAGATTGGCAGTTCACAGAAATCAGTTCATGATTAGCTCAGCCTAAGTGCATGATTAGCTCATTATCACTCCGCTAAAATAAATTACGCTATTTTATATATACTTTCTTTATTATGTATTTATTTTATGTCTTATATTAGTAAAATATGGAGATGGTACAGGCAAGGATGACAGATATAAACTAATTACTTATGTGAGCTGTGACTGACTTTCTTGTGTCCTTCTGTCAGGGTTCATATTATTGAAAACACTGTTAATTCTTCAAACTTTTTTTATTATCTTTGATGTGTACAGTGTGTACAATATATAGAATCATAGAATAGTTAGGGTTGGAAAGGACCTTAAGATCATTCAATTCCAAACCCCTGCCATGGGCAGGGGCACCTCACACTAGACCATGTCACTCAAGGCTCTGTCCAATCTGGCCTTGAACACTGCCAGGGATGGGGCATTCACAACATCCTTGGGAAACCTGTGCCAGCGCCTCAGCACCCTCACAGTAAAGAGCTTCTTCCTTAGATCTAACCTAAATTTCCCCTGTTTCAGTTTAAACCCATCAGCCCTTGTTCTATTGCTACAGTCCCTGATGAAGAGTCCCTCTCCAGCATCCTAGTAGGCCCCCTTCCGATACTGGAAGGCTGCAGTGCAGTGGGTTAAAGAGCACAGTGACTATGTTCACTCACAGTGTTTGTGCCTGTTCTGCCAGCAGAGTGTTGGGTCCTAGTAAAAAGCAGTTAATTTAAATATATTGGATCCTGGTAATAGTAGTAAAATTTAGGTTCCATTTAATATCCTTGCTGGGGATGCTTCTTGTCCATGATGTCTGTAAAAGCTTTTAAGTAGTTAGGCAGCTGACATACTGTGACTGGTGTTTTTTATACCAAACAGAATCATTTTCTAGTGTCCTGTTGTGGATGAATATATTCACTAAGCCACAGGGTCCATGAACTTGTTGTTCTGTTCTTCTGTTAGACATAATTATAAACTTAGGACATGCCTGCAATGCAAAAACCCCAACCCTGGATTAGTTACATTCAGACAAGTGAAGACAAACAGTGAAAAAAATACAGGTTTTAATTCAAGTTAGGACTTGCTCATCTTTAGCCACTGTTTATTGCAATTAGTAAAATAGCAATACTGTATTGCAAACCCACTGATTTAGTAGAACATTTACTTGCAAAACTTAAAGCTCATAGATATCCATTAAAGCATCTTCTTAAGGATGTTCCTCTTGTTTTCCACATTAGTGTAGTAGTCTCACAGAAGCATATGTGGAAGGTCTGTGCAAGTCCTTTTCCACATGCAGCTGATTGCATGAATACTGAGACTGAAATCCATTAAGTATCTCTTCATTTATGTTCTGTTCCTTTGCAATTTCTTTCTTTTACTAGTACAGTCATTTAGGCATGGTCAGAACACCGCTGGTGCCATCAGCTCCACATTCTCATCTTGGTTGCTCTGATAATGTAATGTTGAGGAGAAAGAAATCAATTCAGCAGATCTTCTTTGGGTTTATACTGGTGTTAAATGTGTTCTGGGCCCCTCCACACCTCTTCCAATGAGAAAACTGATCAAATTAATTATTTTATTGTTTTCATATCCCTTCCTTGCTGCATTTGCTTTAAATATTGCCTATTTACAGTAGTCCTAGATAGTAAGGAGCTATCTAAGTTGGTTGGTTGTCATGTGAGGGACCAATAGCAGACATCTGGCAGGGGCAGGATGATCCCCCTGAATGATCCAGTTTTGCAGCTATATGAATGGTGCAGCCCAAGGAGGAAAGCTGGATGGAGTGACAGATGGATGCCTCTGGTTGAATTCTCTGTAGGTGCAGGAGGAGCAGATGGCAGGCACGATAATGTCCAGCATATGATTTTATGGACCTTTGGCCCCACAGCATGGCAGTAAGAAATACTGGCATATTGTGAGTTCCTTTTCCACAGCACAACGTGTTTCTCTCAGCAGAGCAAAAGGAAAACCAACCCAACCCAACCTCACTGCTGTGCATTGCATCTTTGGTCATTCAGACACAGATGCAGTTATGAGCAATTATGAAGAATAATGTTGTGCATATTTTGAGGCTTTCGTGGTGTTTTGTGCAGATAAACCCAACAGCTCGTACCTCATTAGTAAGATCAGAAATGAATTGCCCCTTAATGACTTCTGTGCTTGGTGTACCATAAACACTTGTTGTAGGTAGAAATGGGTAGTGTAACCAGATGCATTACTAGTTTCTCTGCCTGTTTTGCAAGTGGGAAGCCCAATATATGCAGAGAAGAAACTTAAAACTTGCTTAAAGCCCCTTGGTGAGTTGGTGGCAGAGCAGAGCTGGAGTGACATCTCCAGTGCCACACCAGCAACAGCAGGCCACCCAGTTATGGCAGTGCCATGCAGCCAGTACTAGGTCCAGGCATCCCATAACTGGGTGCTTTTAGTGTACCTGAGCTGGAAGTTGGGAGTTTATGTGTGGTAGGGTGGTTGGACTCTGAGTAATTCCTGTTTGTTGAACATTTTTGGTGAACATGGCCCTCAAATTTGAAATTTTCCTGAAAACATTTTTGCCTTGTCTGGGCTTAGTTCAGATGGTGACTTGATCAAAGCAGGAGAGTCATGATTTGGTTTGAGATTGCTTCCATTTCTCTGAGTGATGGCTGAGTAGTTCTCTTATCTTCTTGAATGAAGTAATGCCTGAGCATGAGCAGATATTAATCTCTACTGAGAACATTTTGTAAAATGGAAAGAAAATGAATCCAGGCTTTTTTGCAGCTCTTGGTTTTCTTCTTCCATAGCAGAAAGAACTGAGTGTTTTATAGGAAGAGCTCCAGTTCTCCTTTTTGTGGCCTTAGCCAGCAAGAAGCTAAAAGGCTGGATACAGCAAAGTGACTGTACAGTCAGGGCATAGTGACCAGGCTAATCTCTGGTATAACAGACCCCATGGACTACTGGGGAGCCCTACAGTCTCCACATCAACAGTTTGCCCACAGTAGTGGCATCATATACGGAAACCTTAACTTCTGGAAGCTTCTTCCTCTCACTGATGAACCCAGCACTCAGTCTCTCACCTTTCAGGTGCCACTGGAAATCCATGTGCAGGGATATATATGGCTATTTATGGTGAATAGGGTAAAGTTACTGCAACCAGAAGAGTTCCTCTTGGGCACAGCATTGTCAGGGTTGTGCTGCCCATCCTTAAGTGCAGGTGACAAGGGCCCAAAAGTTGAGAATATCTCTACTTTGTTATTTCTAGTGATGAGAATAGTCCTGGTGTGTTCAAGCAGGAGAAGGGGGCATTTTTCAAACCGTGTACACATATGTGTGGTACCACCCTGGATCCTAATGCATTCAAAGTCTGAACAGAGGGATGATGAGCAAAAGCATTACTTTACCTTGAAAACCAGAAATTATGTAGGAATTGGCTTACACAAAATTGCCGGGAGATCTGGTAGATCCCAACTTGACCCTCAAGGTCCTGCCCGATGCTTTAGCGCAAGTTCTTCACTCATTTTATCAAGCAGTCTAGCTTACTGAACTAGGGGAAATGATCTGGTGTTAATTTATCTGTCTGATCTTCAGGATTGGGAAAAGAAAAAATAAATGAGCAGCAAAGAGTAAACAACTTGATTTTTATTTCCCTCAGAACTGTTGTCCTGCAGATAGTTGCTGTGTAAGTGATTAGCACTCTACTCACATAGGGAGCTTATCTTCTGGGGAGGCAGAAGTCCCCTGCTGATTTCACATAATCACTCTGGCTTTATGAGGGAGAAAAGCAACACGTAGTTTCTATTCAGAAAGGCAGGCTTTGTACTTATCACCAACGTGGATGAACTACAGTGGAATGATAGTGCCTGTTGAGTACATAGTAGGACACTGTTGCTTGGCGCAGGACAATGGAATACATGTATTTATTCCCTTTTTACTGTACAGTGAAACCTTTGCCCCTGCTTTTCACTTGTCATCCTTATTAGAAGCTGATCTTCTAATACAATATGACATAATAGATAATATAATATAATATAATATAA